>NC_067489.1:30136912-30436912 GCF_947179515.1 Apodemus sylvaticus
CAGCCTGAGTGAGTGAAAAAAAAAAAAAAAACACCTGTCACTAGGATTGCCAGGATCTCTGAGGTTGTACTACACAAACGGCGCCCTCGGAGACATGGACTGTTGCCATTCAAAGGCCTACTACAAATTATGTGGTGAACTGAACAAGTGATTTGCCTTGAGGTCACATTCTCCTTTAAGGTCCTTCTCCTTTTTTTGATCTTCTACGGCATCCTGTACAGCCTAGACCCTGAGGGGAATGTTTCCCCAGAACTCTTAATAAGCAGAAGTTCTTCTTTTGGAACAATAACTCAGGAATTGAGGAAACCCTTGTAGTTCACTCTAGACTATGGTAGAAAAGTTGATGGTGGGTTAGGGCTTGGGTGGAAATTCTTTTACCAGAACACTAGACATCCCTGGGAGTCAAAGGTTCTGACTGCTGCAGTTAAAGAAACTCCATGTCCCACATATGACATTCAGCTAACTTTTCAAATATATAGTGAGGATTGACTATATCAACCCTCTAGGAAGGAGAGCAAAGATTTATTAAGTCTAGGCAAAGTTTTTGACAAAGCACATCCTGAAAAGAGCAAGGTTCTAGAAATGCCTTATCTATTTGTTTTGAAGTATAACATGTAAATGAAATGTGACCAGTGGCTAGTAACTTGTATGTGTAGGATAGAATGGAACGATGAATGGACTGTTGCGTAGCCCATTAAACAGAAGGAGGATTTGAATTCTTCCTCTTGGATAACCTGCTCTATGCCCTTGAACAAGAAGACTCTCAGTATCAAGCTCCACAACTACCAAGTACATTCCTCAGGTGTTATAAGCAGCAGAGATTACTCTGTGAAGATGCCAGACTGGGATCTCAGGTACAAATATCTTTATAAAACTAACTGTAACGCTGGGGCGCAAGAAAGAAAAATCTATGGTACACAGAGGGCCATACAGGTCAGTATACACTGCTGAGACTCTGAAGGAAATGAGGGAACAATCAGTCATTAGTTGGCAAAATGCCCAGAAAGTCAAGACCTGCACAGGACATGAACTGGGGATGCAGTTATAGTTAGTAAGGGAGATGAGGCTAACCAGGATCATGGAGGGAGAGAACTAGCCAGATGCAGTTCAGAAAAAGACGGAAAGAACCTCACTGTCTCCCTAAGTGCCAGATAATTGAGCCCTGCTGAGCAAAGCAGTCTTGGTCCCGATGTCTGCACAACAGCTTATGTTCAATAAAGACAATGAGAATGACTATCAGGAAAATGTGCTAAAAGGGAGGCTTACATAAATTAGAACATACCTTCATTGTTTCAGTTGAATAAGTAATAGCAGGGGCATCTATTCCCAACAGTCTCTGTGATTGTAACCAAAGGAGCAGTGAGATCCTATCCCTAAAGTGTCTTCAGTCACTTGAAAGGAATGCACTAGTAGGTAGGTTTTCTTTGTCTTCACTCTACTTTAGATATGTCATACACAGAGAAGGAAATTCAACATCCCTGGCACCTCCATTGGCCAGATTACCTCTTAGACATGTGACTATTTAGATATTGAGCTTTGTCGATAATTAAAGCAGCGGTGCTTGTCCAAGTAAGAACCAAGAGCAGAGTATCCACTGATGTTTTATTACATAATTCAGTTGATTTAATAATAGAAGACAAATTAAAGCTCCTTAATTGACCTAAGTTTACTTTTTAAAGGAAGTAATTAAATCTCAAAAATCCCTAGGCTTTTCTCTAGACAGTTCTTCAAGTTTGTGTTTAACTTTCTAAGATCATACAGTAGAGACTCCAAATTTAATTTCAAAATAACTAAATACATGTGAGGGGAGATAATTGGTGGTATAGTTTTATCTCTCCTGGGGAGACTTTTGAAAATAGCTGATTTTATATTGAAAGGCGATTTCTGTTCATTTATTTATTTACTTCTGCAATGCAGTAACCAGAATCTAGGGCCCTTCACATACAGGGTAAGTGCTCGACTTCACTGAGCTACATCTTTAGCCCTAATTTTTGCTATTGTTTTTTCAAATATAATGCATACTATTCAGCATAAGGAAAAAGACCATTTTGCAAAGCTGGCTGAATGTGCTTTGGAAAGTGATTTGTTTATAAAATGAAAATATCAGGGTTTGTGGAGATGGTCATTGGATATGCCTTAGGAACATAAAGATCAGAGTTCATGTCACCAGAATCGATATAAATCCGGGCCTAGTACCACATTTGCAATTCTAATATTCCTACCAAGAGATTAAAAAGGAGGCAGGTTCTCAGTGTGGAAAAATAAAGAGATCCCACTTCACACAACATAAAAGAAGAGGATATGTACACACACACACACACACACACACACACACTAGATAGAAAATATCAATAACAACAACAAAAATCCTCTCTGATACATTCTAGCCAGCCATTCTATTATTGATGGTTTGCTAAACTAACTGGAATCTTAAAGATCTTCAGGTCAAGTGCTCATCTCTAGGCCAGCTTGGGAAATTTTAATGAGGAAACAACTGAGAAATTACCATTCTTTCATAGAGCCTATAAAAGTACTTTTTGTTGCTCTCCTTCTTCGGGATTCTCTGAGACCCCTACTCTCAGTCCTACCCTATTATTGCAAAAGCCAAAGCCTTGAACCTCTCTTAGTTCATCTCTTCCTTGCGTACCCATATAGCTCTATCTCCAAAACAAAATCTCAAGGTGGACCACATTTCGCTTGTCCAAGTCCAAATGACAATTCCTCTAGACTAGATTACAGATGTCTGGAGTATAACAGATGTTAAATATTGGCCAACTGTAGAAAGAATGGAATCCTAATTGATCCCATTTGCCAGTCCCATTCTATACACCCTGCCCCCACTTTCAGTCTGCCTTCTGTAAACAGTCTTATGGAGTGCCAATATATAGCAGGGAATTGTTAATTTCTTTCTAAAAACTTTTCAGTTTACTCTCATCAAATTTGGAGTAAGATATCAAATCTAATCCTCTTGTCCATGAAACTCTCTCTGATTTGTGTTCTTCCCCAAGCATTCCAAACCTTCTGCCTCAATACAAACTTTTTCTCTTCTCTACTCAGAACATCATTTTCTTCTGCTATTGTCTGGAGCTAGCCTACTCCCAAAGGTTCTTGTGTTAAAATTTTGGTTGCTAGGGATGATGTTATTGTGAGATAATAAGGGCTGTTAGAAGGTGGGCTCTTGTAGGACATCCTTATATCATTGTGACCTTGCTCCCGAATAGATACTTTGCTTCCTTCCCAGGATTTTAACAGTTTTCCCAGCATACATGAACCCTGCCATTGGCCCACTGCTCCCCAACCAGATGTGTTGAGTCTCCATGATCTTGAACTGGGAATTTTGAGCCGAAATAAGCCTTTGGGGGTTTATTTTCCAATTCATTTATACTTCCTATACATATCCTAATGGCAGCAGCATAGAGCTAGCTAACACACAATTCTTTAGTCCTCTTTCTTCTAACTCTGACCACTACTCTGAGATGTCTGTTTTCTCATCCCCTTTCAGACCTTCTGCCATCTTGCTCCTATTCCCATCAGATCTCTGGACTGAATCTGTTAACATCAGCTACTGCTTTCTTGTCACCAAAAAAAAAAAAAAACAAAAAAAAAAAAACAAAAAACTGTCTTTTTCTTCAGTTGGTCTCCCAGCATATTTGATACTTTATATCTTTCTTTATGTTTGAGATGTCCACTTTTTACTCTGACAGTAACTCTGATCTGATTGATTCACAATTTTTCAGTGATTTGGTCATTGCCCATCATTAAATCTATGACCCTAGATTTTTCTCCTAAATTTCAGGCTCACATACCCAATTGCTGTTTTACATTGCTTTCATCAAGTATCACAGGAGTGGTAAGTGTGTGTCCAAAGCAACTATACACTGCATGACTCTAATTCAGCACTAATTTTTTAAATGAACATTTAAATTAGCAAAACTTGGCTTTTTCTCTTTTTGATTCCAATCTCTAAGATGATATCACCATCCAACCATTTTATGTCATTCATATCTATGCCATTTTTAATATCTTTCTGACCTCCTTGCTTCCTCACATCAATAACTTCAGTTAAGTCCACTCATATCCTCATGTTATCTGTGTCTCATCTCTTTAGCTCTAATGCCAACATCCTATTGGATCATCACTATATTTCCCATAGATTATTGAACTAACACTACATCAAACTCTTCTCCATACTACATTATAGCCATGCATGTAAACAGCACAACTGTTGTATGAAAGTTCAGGTCCATTCACATCCCTAACTTCCTTTTGTTTCAAAGTCCTTCAGTAGACTTTTGTAGAGCCCCACTACCTGCAGTAGAAGTTCTAGCATATCTCCAAAGTATTGTGTGTCCCATACTCTCTGCCCTTAAGCCAAGATCCCTCCTACTGTAGATACTTTGCAAATGCTGTTTCCCCTAATGAGAACACTATTTGCTCCCCTCCCAACTAGGGCAGCTCCTTCAACTGATAATTGCCCCTTCAATTAAACTTTCTTTACTTAACCCCATATTCTTCTGCCCTAGAGTTTGGGACTAATTAACTAGACATAAAATTTTATAAGTTGCAACTTTTAAAATGCAGCATACAGAGAGAACCAAATGGCTCAGAGTTGCAAAAGAATACAATCAAGTCACTATTTGCAAACACAGAACTGTATCAGACATAAAGGATCCATTTGCAATCCCACTATTGATGGAGGGTGCAGACATACACACTGCCTTTGGTGCACCCCAGATCTATAGCTCTTTCAGTCTTTCCAGCAGCATGGATGCTGTTTCAAAACAACATGGAGAAGTGTTTGTTTTAAAACAAAAAAGACAAAGGAAACAAAGCATAAACTGTGAATAGGACATTTTAGTACCAATACTGTTCAGTTAAAAAGGATTAAAGGGTATGTAGAAAAGAAACCCTTGCTAGCCTGTCTTTAAATTTTAAATAGATGTTCTATTTCAATTTTTATGGTTATATAAGAAAAGCACATATATAAAGTACACAATTTAGAAAACAAAATATAGACATGAATTTTTCTATTCCATATATGTGTCTGTGTCTGTTTGTATGTGTGTACGTGTGTGTGTGTGTGTGTGTATGTGTGTGTGTGTGTGTGTGTGTGTGTGTTTGTAACTGTTTGCTTTATTGAAATGTAGAATCCTATTGATTATATTGGAATCAGGCAGCTATTCATTTCTGAAAATGATAATACAAGTATGTAAATTGAGAGATTATGCAATTTGCTTGAGTGAGATTTGTAACTTTTCTGTGTTATAACCCAGCACATCTGAAGACAGGAAGCTATGGGTGATCATTGTGGCAAATGGGTGAGGCTTCGAGCTGTTTCTATCCTTGGATTTTTCTTGAGTTGCCATCATAGCACTACCACCTAAAGTGTTTCCCTTAACATTTAAACTCTGCATCTTCTCATTCATTAAAGTCCTTATAAACAGGCTAATGGTTACCTGATACATTGTGTGCATTTATTAAAATCTTTAAAAATATTCTTTTAATGTTTGACCTTCAATTTCTGTTTTTAATCTTTGGAGGAAAGGGCTAAAATTAACAGATGTTACATGGATCCAAGTGCTGGCCTTATGTTTTACTAAAAAGTGAGAAATTTAACACCTCTGTGCCTCAGTTTCCCAGCTATGATTATTTTCTGGTGAATACTTGAGTAACACACCTGTTGTAATCTTCATAAATGAAGTGTGAAGGTGGAGGGATCTCATCAGTAAGCTAAGCCCACCTTGTTTATTACTCTTCAATAATTTCATTAATGTGTATGACAAACTTGGAGAGAAACATGTCTAAGTGGAAAGAGAATTAGCAGAGAATGAACAGGGATAGCAGAAAAGCTCATTTCTTACAGTGGCATTTGAATTTGAATTTGATAGAAAGATTGTATGTTTTGCAAGGTTGTTCAAAGATTAGCAGGAAAAGAATTAAAGTCAACTTTGTAAAGAACACTACCAGACAGAGGATTTAATGCCTAGCCAGTAGTTTCCACAATAAGATGAAATGTTCTTCATTATCCCTATATAAGCATTCAGACCCCAGACTAAGAAGATGCTAAAGATGAAACACCAAATACACTTTTCAACCACTGAGGTACCACTAACACAATAACTTTACAATAGAGAGGCCATATGTGTATTAGTCCCAGACACACCTCAAAATGACCAGGTAGGTTCTCAAGTGAGTTTCTTAAAATCTGATGTACAGCTTGAGAGACAGAGAAACCTAATAAGGACAATTAACATGACCAAGGTCAGCAAAAGGTTGACAGAAGTGCTAATCTGCCAGTGGCTATCTTGCAGAAGCACATAAATGCTAGAAGAAATAAAGTCACTGGAGTCAAGAGGAACGTTTGTCTACAAGTCATACAGTCCATGTCATCTCAGGCAATGCTGGTTGACAAACTGAAACATTAAGGCTTAACTACTTAAGTGTTTAGAAAAGAATCCCTGTGTTTATATCCAGCCCATCTTAGGAGAGCCTGTAGTCCCCAACCATCTGACAAAACTAGTCTACATGAGCTGAGCAGTAAGCAGAACTGGGCAGTAACTTACTTCTCTTGTCTCTCTTTGGCATTGGCCTTCTTATAAAACAAGGAAATAATTGCAATGTAGCATTTTTTGAAAACCAGACATAAGACCTGCACCTAGCAACTTCCACATCAATGTCAGCATTCAGCACTGTGCCTTGCATGTAGCAAACAACGACTCCCATTCCAGGAAGGGATATGCTCTCTGATTCTGAACTGTTTTTCCACTGAACAAATTCTATCCCATTTGTTCATTTTTAATAAATTCAGCTATGAAAATTGGATTGCTCAAGAACTCTCAATAACAGCAAACACTTAGATCTGCAAAGCACCAATGTAGATGCATTAGGCATCTCTGGGTTTTTTTTTTCCCATGAAAGTTTGCATGGACGCATTCTAGATGGTGGTCACATGCATTTAAACATTATCCTGGGGCACATTTTGTACTCCACAATACAAAATAGGCACCATCCTCCTCTAGTTTTTCCTCCTACATACTATACTATTGTGCCAACTAAAAAGGTTTGTTTCAGGAAAGAACGTCCCACATGCTTTGTTTCAACCAAGTTTATATTGATTTGTCCAAGCATCAGAGACAGAACTGAAAACACAGTGGTTGCTCTCAAGAGGCAGCCCAAATACCATTCCGAGGCACCACTCTCTGTTGCTGTAATCCCCTAATGCTAAATCAGCTGGAGACATTGGCCAATTGCCTCTCTCTCCCTTCTTTTGACTTCTATGACTTTATTCTGCAATAAGATCATTTAGTCAGTGCCTACCAGATGCTAGAGAGTTTACATGAGCTCTCAAATATATATGAGCTTTTCTGTGTTCATGGAAAGTGTAAGAGGTTAGTCATCATCACAAAGCTTCACTTTAAACCAAAGAAAGAGACCTCTGTGGGAGAAATCCTCGCCGCCACCCCCCACAGACCTAACAAATTACAGAGCCAAGCTCTCAGCCTGAACGTGACTTATGTTCAAACTGTGATGTTTCCGTTTCCATCAGAAAAGAATCTCACATTCTTTGGATGAAGCAATCTCTTCTTCAATGTCAATCTCAGTGACAGAGATATAGAGATGCTTCCTCTCAGTCTTTATTTTTTTTAATTAGATATGTTCTTTATTGACATTTCTTTTTTTTATTTGATATTTTCCTTATCTTTATGTCCCCTTCAATGAGTAGTTGTACAACAGAGCAGTTTGTGCAGTTTCAGAACTGCATTTGTACCTGGGTCTGCCACACTGAAGGGAC
Source organism: Apodemus sylvaticus (assembly GCF_947179515.1). Classification (NCBI taxonomy): domain Eukaryota; kingdom Metazoa; phylum Chordata; class Mammalia; order Rodentia; family Muridae; genus Apodemus; species Apodemus sylvaticus. The sequence goes on from NC_067489.1 coordinate 30,144,705, forward strand.
TGTGTTTCACACCTGTCACCAACCTCCTACATCCTGCCTTGCAGCCCAGTCTGTTGTATACTCCCATTCAGCATGCTGAAGAGTTGAACTCATTGGCTTCCCTCAGATCAAAGGCACTGTGCAGGCCTTCCCTGTGCTTGGGGAAGAGAGCTGGCCATCTCTTCTAGTCCCTCAAGCTGTCTTCAACCCCTACCTTCTTGACAGGCCTTAGACATCCCTATCCTCATAGACACCATGTGAAATGGTGACTGTGCTTTTATCTACCTTTTTCCTAACTGTAAACAGCTGATGATAAAGTTAAATTTATCACCTTCTCCCTTCTGCCTAGAAAATACTTGCCAAGTAGCAAACTCATCAATGATGTTTTTCAATTCACTAAAAATTCAATCAAGTAAGCTGTGTCTTAATTGTAAAGTGCAATTTTTATTTTTCCAAAGACAGACTGACTTAGATGCTTATGTTTTTAAAATTTAGAAAATTCCACAGCCCGTTGGCTAAGCCTTAATATCACAGAACCAGAAGGCTAGCCTGATTTCTAATACTACATAATCAAAAAAGCTAGGCCAGTTCAGTATTTTGTTTTAGTCTTATTTATCTTTTGAGTTACAATGGAAAGGATGGGGAAAATGTTTTTTAATAACCAAGAAAGGGGAAGGCACTGACTACTATTGCCAAGTAGAATCTGTGCTGTCTTCAATATGGTGATGTGGAACACAATACTTGGGTGAGATAGGGAAAATCCGGAGCAAGCAGATTCTTAGAACCTCATGATGCAGTTACCTTCAAAGGTCTCCATATTCAATGACCTGCCATCCATAGGAAGTCCTATCTGTATATCTGTCCAGAGTAATATATATTCCTGCCTATGTTTTATATATAAAACATAGATACAGATATAAGGTATAGATAGACATCCATAGATAATAGATAGATAAGTAGATTATATATACACACTCAAGAACAGGGTCCTATAAAATGTAAATATTAAATAATCAAGATCCATGAGCTTAGAAAAGACAATATTAATTCATGGTCCCCGAGATTCAACTTAAATAATCTCATAAGCCAACCTTGAAGACAAAGGAACAAAATGACAATAAACTGTTACACCAAATATAACCTCAGCTAGATATAGTTGGGTGGATGCAAGGTTTCCATTGTTAGCCAGTATACCAGAAAATGTAGCAAGGTAAGGTATGATGTAAAGAAATGAAGGCCATGGGATCTAAAGGAAGAAATAATTCCCACAAAAAATATTTTGGGAAGTGATGGATACAATGTTTTACAAATTAAAGATGTCCTATTATTTCTTGTCCTTACAGGTTTTAGACTACAGAAAGGGGATCTATTCATTAATCCAAGAACAGGAATGAGAGAAGAGAGAGACTTCCCGGCAGTTCTTCCTGCCTAGGATGGAGCTGTAAGCAGAAGCCCTTAGTATCATCAAGCAACCTGCACATGTCACTCATAAATGCCTGTCTTTTGCATCCACAGGCATGTCTGTCTAAAGAATTGATTGTAGCTCAAAGGAATTTTAGCAGATACCAGCTCTGCCTCAAATGCGATTCGAGTCTACAGTTTGCATGCTTCCTGGTAAGCCTGTAAGAGTTGAATGGTATAGATGGGGCAGTTGCCACCATGACTTTCTCAGTCCCAAAATGAAGTTTTTTCCAAAGGAAGCCAAATGTTACAAGTCTATGATGTTTCTACAGGAGCTTGAACTTTGGACATCATATAAAGAATAATCCCCAGTGTTTTTGCCAACAGTTTCGTTACTCTGGGAAAGGAAAAACCATAGTTTTAGTGTCCTTGGTGCAAAAGTATGTGCTGGAATTTTAAAGTGATATTTTCAAGCCACAGTCTCTGAAATTTCATAATTATCATAATTCATATCTAAGAAAATATACATGTTATATAATAATTTTCTTATAAAATATGCACATATAAAAACATGTACATATGTAATATGTATGAGGGCTCATATAAATGTTCATATAGTATAAATGTATATATGTATTAGAGTAAGCTCATAAATAAAATAATTAAAAAATATTTATAGCTTTGTTATGACCATGATAATTAGTTGCACCAAATTAGGCTAATATAATTGCATTCAAATGCAAGAACACTAAGTACTTAAGTTTGTTGTGGTTGTAATATAATAACAATTATATGGTCGTTTCCATGAATAGAACATGATTCAACTTCAGCACCCCTAATCTAAAATACTGAAATCAAAAATGTTCCAAAACTAGTGTATTTCCTGAGTACTCATGCTGTAAGAGGAAAAAATCCATATCATAAAGTTTGTTTTATGTACAAAATCATTTTAAATATCATATAAAATTGCTTTCAGGCTGTGTGGGAAAAAGTACGCACACAAAACAAGTGAATTTCATGTTTGGAATTCTGTCCCATCAACAAGCTGTCTAATTATATAGATACAAATATTTTAGGATCTGAAATATGTCAAACTGCAGAACATATTTTACCCCATACATCTCCAACAAGGACCACACAGCCTGTGCATGGCTCCTCTCCTTCTTCCCTCACACGGCACCTACTGTGAGGCAATGGCCGTGCTGTGATGCCCTAGACATACAGGAAGTAGCACCAGAGAGAGTAGCAGCATCTCACCCTCCCCATCCCCACCCAAGCCAAGTGTTAAACTCAACACCATTCAAAAAAAAAAATACAGATTTTATTTAGCAATGGTAGTCAGTGACTTCTCTTTTCTTGGTTATTACTTAGAAAATAATGACAAGTAATATAAATATATATACATATATATAAATATAGATAGATAGATAGATATGGATATATACATATGCATGTGCATATAATAAATATTCATATACATATAATATACATATACATGACCCATACATATATTAATATTTTTAGTCTAAAGAATTTGAGTACTAGAGTAGATAATAGATGTTATTTGTTTTTAAAAATCTTCCCTTTTTAACTGCATTAAAACTTTGGAAATCAGTAAATCCATCTTCAATTTCAAACTTCAACACCTGCTGACAGTGAACGATTGCACATCAAGATGCTTTTCTCTTAGTTTTTTCCAGATGTTCCCTTAGACATTTGCTCACTCCTATTTTGCTCCCAGAGATTGGCAAATCTGTTCATTTTTGATACTAGGCCAGTATTGAATTTGTAGAAAAGAGGAAAAAAGTCTGTGTGAGAAATACCCTCATCACTCCCATCCTTGCCTTCACTTCTGGCCGCCTCTGTACTCTTTGGTTTCCATAGCCTTGCCTCGTGTTCCTTCTTTAAAGCTTCGGCCCTATTTCTGTCTGCAAATGCAATGGTTGATTGGCACTTGCAATGCTGGCAGAGGCTTAAGAGAGCTCCTTCACATATGTGTGCAATGCTGGACACCTGGATGAAGGCCAAATGTTTCTTCAACAACTTGGCAATAGCCTTCTGGAGATGGTATGTGGAACCTGCTTTTGTGTGAAGTCTAGACAGGGAATACTCCTGTGTTAGTCAGGGTTTCTATTCCTGCACAAACATCATGACCAAGAAGCAAGTTGAGGAGGAAAGGGTTTATTCTGCTTACACTTCCACGCTTTAGTGATTCATCACTAAAGTAAGTCAGGACTGGAACTCAAGCAGGTCAGGAAGCAGGAGCTGATGCAGAGGCCACGGAGAGACATTTCTTACTGGCTTGCTTCCCCTGCCTTGCTCAGCCTGCTCTCTTATAGAACCCAAGAGCACCAGCCCAGGGATGGCACCACCCACAAGGGGCCCTCACCCCTTGATCACTAATTGAGAAAATGCCCTACAGTTGGATCTCATGGAGGCATTTCCCCAACTGAAACTCCTTTCTCTGTGATAACTCCAGCCTGTGTCAAGTTAACACATAAAAACAGCTAGTAGAACTCCCTTTAATTTCTAAGGACTCCGAGTAGTATAGAAAGACATGTGAGAGTGTGGACCAACTTTAAACTTTGTGCCCAGTCCATCTCTTCCTCCCAGCAGCTCACTGCTTATTGCTAAAAACTACACTGTCTTAGAGAGATTTAAGTTTAAGAGGGTTTGTTTGTAGGCTTGGTGCCTAAAGTGTAGTAATAGCTATACTTAATGTATTCATTGAAATTTAAATTGGAGATTTACCTTTATAACAAAAGACCCTCACTTCCTTTGAAATTAAGTGGCTGGAATTTGCAGTAATGTGTACATGTATCTTTGTATGTAGACAGTATGATTATGAGCATATGATTATGAACATGTGAGCAGCTGACAAATATTGAAATTTTCATCTCAAAATGCCATCTCGGTACAGTATTTTTGTAGAAATTGAAAAAAAAAAAAGATCAATAACCTAATCGGGCTGTATGTGTTGATGCTGCTGTTTGTGTGTGTTTTGCTTTCTGTGCCCTATCTTATGGTTAAAATTATGTAAATTTGTTTATTTGCAAACATATAGATGAATTTCTTTCTAGCTGCTCTGTTTAGAATTCTATAAGAACTGTTTCTACCTGCCCTTCCAACCACCTCTCCACTCGAAAGACTGTTCAGTTTTCCTGTCATGTCAAAATCTGAGTTATCTCAACTCACCCATCCATGAGCAATGTGTAAGATATTTCTGTATTGCTATCACCACAATACCTAACAGAAACAACCTAGTGGGTGAAGGATTTATTTGGCTCACGCTTTCGGAGCTTCAGTCCAGCATCTCGGGTTGGGTCTACTGGAGTAGAAGCTTAGTTTTTGGCTGCAAAATAATGTCTACAGAAGGCTGCTCAAAGTAACACCCAGAAGTCCGTCACAAGGATGTAACTTCCCAAGGTGATATACCCCACATCCTAAAAGTTCATCAGTCTCCAAAAATAGTAGGAAATAACTATTCAAACTATAAGTCTGTGGAAGATATTTCAGATTCAAACCAAAACAAACAATTAGCAGGGCATGTCTGGAATTTGCCCACTTCTTAAAAGTATCACTGAATATTCATGCACCATCTTTTGGCTGACTGAATTCATTCATCTTAAGCTTTTTGCCCACCTCTGCTCTATATACCTTTCTAAAATAAATTTTGATGTGTGAGGTCATGCTGAGGGTACAAGTTCACACATATTTGCTTATATGTGAGATTGAAGAACAACCTTGGTTGCTATTCTTCAGGAGGTGATGGCCACTTAATAAAAAGTATATGTGTGCTGGTGTGTATGCACATGTAAATATGTGCCCATAGCGCACGTATAGGAAGACATCAGGTGTTGGTCTTGATCTTCTACCTTGTCTGAAACAAAATCTCTTTGTTGATGTGTATGTCAGATTATCAGGTTGAAGACCTTGGGATTCATCTAACTCTGGGGATTTGAACTCAACTCGGAAAGCATGACAAATGCTTTATCCACTGAGACATCTCCCCAGTGTCCCTACCCAGGCTTTTTATCATCTGGCCTCTTATTACCCTCTGACCTCGTTTTCCACCATTCTTCCTAGCAACCTTGGCTTTGTAGTCAAGGCATTCCTCCGAGTCCAGAAGTTCCTCTGTCCCTTACTCACACAGCTAGCTCCCTATAGCTGCAATCAGCCTCCTCTTGATATTTGCTTGGCTTTTTCTTTGTCTCTTTTTAGGCTTCTGTCCAAACATCCCTTTCTTAGAGAGTTCCTCACATGGCCCTTCATAAAGTAGAATTCTCTCCTACCTCAGAGTTCCTAGTCTTTATTCTGTGTCATCTCATAAACTATATCATTCAAAATATGTCATTTATTTGATATTCAATATTTAAAATAGTTGTCACACAGTAATTACTGAATGACTATGTTTTGAAAAATCACTCTTTGGGCCAAAATTACAATGCACATTGGAAAACTGAATCCATATTTAGCACCTTTGCTGAGTTGATTTATCTACTTTTTCACATACTTTTTACATCTGAAAGACTTAAAACAAAATACAGAAAATAGATAATTGTTATGGGCCTAGTATTTTCCTGTTGAACCACTCAGAAAATATTTATGTGTATAAATATATATACATATATGTACATATGTATATACATATATGTGTGTGTCTATGTATATGAATGCTTAGGTATGCATATAATACATATATATATATAGAGAGAGATTTGTTTACTATTAAATAGAGTTATGCTACTTGGTTTGATAATGGTTTCCCCCCAGAGCCACAAACTACCTAGTAAAAACCTCAGATGGAGGCATGGAAATTTCCCTTCAAGTTGTTAGTTAGAACAGTCTAAAAAACTCCAAAAAATAGGCAATTACTGTTTCTCTTGTATACCCCCACAAAACTTGGAGTTAATATCCTATTGCAGAGGACACCACACACTTTGCTTATATTTGGAAGAATCAAGTTTGAACTTAGTTGGAAGCCTAGTTCTGGATGTCTTACCCTTATGTAAGTTGCCAAGAGAGAAAAATAATCAATGGCCCTGCTCAGCTACAAAGCCTGCATAGCACAACAACAACCATCCTGGCAAGATAGGTCCGAGGGTACAATAGTGATACTTAAGACTTAGGAATAGCCAGTAGTCACCTAATTGGACATAAGGTTCCCTATACGAGAGGAAATTCTCCATGTCAACTATCCATGGCTAGTAACATCAGGGATTTTAGACAGGGATCCATTGTTTCACTTCCTTAAACCAGTGTAAGTCCTAACTGCATGCTTAATGATTATTCTTCTACCTACATGTAAGCGTAGCTCTCACTCTTCATCAAAGAAGCTTCTTTGGCAGGAGATGGAGACCATAACAGAAATCTACAAGTAATCAAAATAATAACAACTGACTGTGGGGCCCTCAACCCCAACTGATACATCTACAACACTACCCTATAGTTGATGTTCTATACAAGAGTCAGAGGAAAGAGATGACAGGTTGTTGAACAGATGAATAGGACAACTCCTATGAGATAAATGTCTTTATAAGACACGGACACTACACCTATAAGACTAACAATAAGGCCGTCTAAACAAGGCCAATATAATGACAAGACCAGTTGACCTGTCAACTTTGATGGGAATATCTTAACACTCTACATCACTGGTTTTCAACCTAAAGGGTTAATGCTGTAACCCTTTAAAACAGTTCCTTGCATTGTGCTGACCCCCAAACATAAATTCATATCATTGCTACTTCATTTAACTATAATTTTGCTATTGTTATGTATCATAATGTGAATACCTGATAAACAGGACATCTCATATGCAACTCCTGTGAAAAGTACATTCAATCCCTAAAGGAACTGTGACCTACAGGTTGAGAACCACTGACCCACTTGAAGAACAATCGATGGCTAGTGGAAAATGGAAAATCAGACATTCAGAGACAAGTTCTTCACAGACAAGTCTTTTCTAATCCCAAATGGTTAGCCCTAAGTATATGTACATGTGAGCAAAAACAGAGACCTCAGCAATTTTACTTATATATACATATGTATGCATACATGTATACTAATAGTAATTAAAGACTAAGAGGACATGGATTTGAGAGGGAGTGGAGGAGAGATGAAAAGAGATTCACAAGGCAAAGGGGGAATTAGAAATAATGTAAATATGGTATTTACTTACACAACTCTCAAAAATTAAATTTTTTATTAATTATTTTATTTATTTACATTCCAAATGTTACCCCTTCCTGATCCACCCTCCATGAGTTCTTTACCCCATCCTACCTCCACTTTGCTTAGGAGAGGTTTTACTCCCACACCCACCCACTCCCACCTCACCTCGCTAGCAGCTAGCATCTCCCTTCCCTGGGGCATAAAGTTTCTTCAAGATAAAGTGCATCCTCTCCCACTGAAGCCAGACAAAGGAGTCATCTGCTACATATGTAACAGGGGCTGCAGACCAGCCCATGTATGCTCTTCCATGCATTAATCTCTGGGTCCTCTGAGAGGCCCAGATTAGTTGATATCATTGTTCTTCCTATTGAGTTGCAATCCCCTTTACCTCCTTCAGTCCTTTCTCTAATTCTTCCATAGGGGTCCCCAATCTCAGTCCAATGGTTGGATGTATTTGCTTCTGGCTCAGTCAGCTACTACCTAGAGTCTCTCACAGGAGAGTCTTCACTAAACCTACATCTGATAGAGGGCTAATATCCAAAATATACAAAGAACTCAAAAAGTTAGACTCCGGAAAATCAAATAACCCAATTAAAAAAAAAAAAAGGTACAGAACTAACAGAGAATTCTCTCCTGAGGAATCCCAAATGGCCGAGAAGCACTTACAGAAAAGTTCAACATTCTTAGCTATCAGGGAATGCAAATCAAAACAACATTAAGAGTCCACCTTATACCAGCCAGAATGGCTAAGATCAAAAACTCAAAGGACAGCACATGCTGGTGAGGATATGGAGAAATAAAAGCACTCCTCCATTGCTGGTAGGATTGCAAACTGGTACAGCCATTCTGGAAATCAATCTGGCGGCTCCTCAGAAAACTGGAAATAATTCTACCTGAAGATCCAGCTATACCATTCCTGGGCATAAACCCCTCAAAATTAAAAATTTTAATTAAGAGTCTTCACACCAGCAATACTTGTCATCCCACTATTGGTTCTGTTATAGTTTCACTCATTTATGTGATCCAAGTGGGTGAGAAGTCATTTGTCCTTTGTGTGTGTACATAGGTATATCACTCTCCTTCCCACATTATTGTTTTATTCATAATACTGAGCTAAATAGCTATTTTCCATATTCTGAGAAAGAAAAATAAAGTCATCCTACCTGAAACTGAACATAGAACTTGTTTTCTATCTTGGGTTTAGGGTATCTGTCATTTAGATCTGGAGAAGAGTACAAAGGTCTTGATAGAGTCTCTTGAAACCTTTCTATCCTGTTCATCCTTCTAAGCAGTCAGATCTTACTCCTATCTATCTCACAGTCTAGAGCTGTGTTGTGTGGCCTTTCCTGTGTTATTACTTAGGATCCAATTCATCTCAGTTATACTATTTATATCATATTGTAATTCCCCATCTGGCAGGGCTCTCGACAGGATCTGTTCATGGCTATGCTCTTTTGCTAGAGTGCATAGAGAACTGAGAATTGGACCTGTCTCTAACTAGCCCTATAAATTTTTGTAATGAATAGACAAATGAATGAATGTCTCCCTGGACAGAGTATTTGGCACTGCTGACCTACTGAGCATGTCTCTCTTGGGTGAAATTATCTTCCATGTATTATAAAAATGTATCTTTATCTTGGTTAAATCTCCCAACAGAATCCCATTAAGAATTTTGGAGTTAAACTACTTTTTAGAATAACATGGTTCAGGCTGGGGTGTAACTGAATAGTAGAGCGTGTTCCTTGTACCATACAGCAGGAACACACAGACACACATATGCATGCATATAGACACACATACTAATACAATTATGAATAATCTGAATAGGAGGAAAATATATCTATATCTGTATGCCTATACAGATAGAAATATATTCCAGATATATATATTTAGGTAGATAGGTAGATAGGTAGGTAGGTAGGTAGGTAGAGATAGATAGATAGATAGATAGATAGATAGATAGATAGATAGACAGACAGATATATCTAGAGAGATGATACATACTGTGGTAGTTTTAGTGTAGTTGGCAACCATAGGTCCATAGGGAGCAGCACTATTATGATGTGACCTTGCTGGAGAAAATATGGCACTGCAGAAGCAGGCTTTGAGGTCTTATATATGCTCAAACCACACCCAGTTGCACAGCCTCCTCCAGTGGGATCTGCTGCCTCAAGATCAAGATGTATATATGGAGAGAGAGAGAGTCATCTGTTCAATGGCTGACCTTCTTGCTTTAGGAAAATACTCAAAGTATGCCATGTGGCATCCAAATCCCTGGGATTTGGTTTAAAGGGTTCCAAGGACCTTTCATTTTGGAATATTGATATTCAGACAAGCCTTTCTTTAGAAGCTAAGTCATTTAGTAAAGAACTTTAGTTTTTAAAGCCAGAATGTCCCCGTGCTTCAGAATTTAAGATTGTTTGGCACTATGTGCTAACATCCTAATAGACTGGCATTCCACGAAACATGGTTCAGAAAGCACAACTATATGCAAACAGAGGTCATGAATAGCCTTAGAGAGTAGCAGTCCAATGGCAGTGAGTCCTATAGAGTAGACAGCAGGAAGGCTGCAGTAAAACCCTGTACAGAAGTGAGCCCTACTGCCAAAGTCCTTAAGGTAGTCATGGAGAAATGCATGTATAAGAAACTGATGGTCTCACCCAATGGCCTCTTTGGAGCATGGCTGAGATGCTTAGTAAAGCACAGATTCTGGACTCTAGTGCTTTAAATCACTTTTCAAACTGGAGACTTGGATTCAATTTCAAGGCAGTATGAGTTTTTAAGTAGTTGAAAGTGCCTCACTATTTAATGTATAGTATATGTGGTGCCATGCTGTGTTTATTGAAAGACAAGGTGTTTGTAGATGTTATATTGTATCTCATTGCAAATTTTAACTTTTTAGTTGCTGTACACTGACCAAGGCCTAATACTAACCTACTAGTTCTATGTGTGTGTGCGTATGTGTGTGTGTGTGTGTGTGTGTGAGAGAGAGAGAGAGAGAGAGAGAGAGAGAGAGAGATTTTTTCATATACTACTAGCCTGCTATAACAAATTATACAAACTCAGTACTTAAACAGTAACTTAACTTCAGTTCTGGAAACTAGAATTTAAAGTTTAAAATCAAGGTGTTAACAGGATCACAGTCTCCTCCCCACCCCCCAGGTTACAGCAAAATTTTTCCTCCTGTCTTCCTGTTCTTCTTGATCACAACTGTCAATCAATCCCTGGTGTTTCCAGACTCATTAGCTGTATACTCTAATCTCTGCCTCTGTTTTCATACAGCATCCTCCTTGCACACCTGTCTCTTTATCCAGGTACCTGTTTTTATAAATATGGACGTCATACTAGATAAACATCTACCCTAACATGTTGTCATCTCTGCAATGTCGGTATTTCTGATAAGATCACATCTAAGGCATTATCATGTAAGACTGGTACATATTCCATAACTCTGTATATGGTGTGCATGTGTGTATATGAATGCAAGATACATTACATAATACATTATCTTTGCAATTTTATTAGTTTCTTGGACACTGTTACCAAGAATCTATCTCTATATATCTTTTCTACACAAGATACACAAAGCCAAAGCCAAATAAGCTTAATGTTTACTGTGTTCTTTATGGTCCAAGCCACTCACTCGTCTGCTCAGGCCTTTCCTTATGCCTGATCTATTCACAGGACGCTGTCTCATGTTGGCATCCATAAAAGAAATGATACTTCTAATTCTGAGTAATATATTCTTCGTGGCCTGACATTTCTTTATTATTTATATTTCAGGCACACCCTGCCCCTCATGAGCTAAGCAGATTTCCTTTCAGGTTATTGCACGAAGCTGGCCTGAGCTAATTTTATTACTGTTTTCATGGTGGGAGTCTAGCAGAGTGGCCTTTGTGCAAGCCAGGCTTTACTGACTTCTCCAGGTTCATAAATATTAATAATGTGTCCCTATGACTCTCTGTGCTAAAACACTGTGGTGGAGCTTATACAAGAAAAGCATTTTAGAATTTCATGTGGGTCTGCATGGGCAAGAAAATGGAGCAGCGACATTTGGAGGAGCATTAGATCCCCTGGGCATTACTTTCTGTGAAAAAGAACTGCTCCTTTTTGGATGCCCATCCTGTGCGGTGCATGACAGTGTGTTCGCTTTCTGTTGTCACTTTTTTGGTTATAGTTATTTTGTTCTTTAGAAAACTGGTTACAAGAGAGAAAAGGGCAGAAAAATCCCTGTGAATGGGAGAGTTGGGGTTTGGAGAAGACGGGCACTAAGTTTTCTTCAATCTTCTGATGAAAATTCCAGAAAGACATGGGCTCTGCTTTCTAAGAGACTCTGTGTGTCCAGACTATCATTCTCAAGAAATGAATCAAATCTTCCTAGTACCATCTCATAAAAAATTTAGTTAGCTATAAATGTTTAAGGCTGCTGCAGCTGAGATCATTTGCCTTGTGGGGGGAAGAAACGAGGCTGTTTCACGTTAAGTGTGTTTCCTCTTCTTTTCTACTTTAGGTTATGCAAACTCCCCACACTAGCTATGCCACTGAAGTATTTAAACAAGCAGACCAAATCCATGTACGCAGTGGAGAAAGGGATAGCTGAGAGGCTTTTAATATAGTAAAGGAATATACCATACAGTTAATTTTGACATTGTAAAATGCATACCATTTTAGAAGATTAATTTCATTTGCAGCAGAAAACACTCCTCTTTCATTCTCTGACAGGACGCATCAAATAAGACTTCAGTTGCCTTGTGTGATTCATAAGTGCAGAAGTTTCTGGGCTGAGCCTCCTGACAGAGCTAATAGTAAAGTCCAGAGGTGTGCTGTATAAGTCTCAGCATGAAGCCTGAGAATGAGGAAGGATAAAGCTGACATGTTGAAAGTCAAGACGAGAACCCTAGATGTTATTCCAAGTGAGGGGTATTTTGAAACATAGTTTATGATATTTAAAAATCTGAGGTTGTTTTGGGAAAAATGGGGGATGGGAGCCATCAATCAGATAGAAGATTTGAGAAACCTCTGTAGAAGGTCAGTATTGAGCTAGAGCATCAGACATGGACGGATGGAAATGGTGAGATTCCAGCTGAGTGTGAAGACGAGGAAGAGACCCAAGGGTGACCTCGAAGATTCCACTGGAGTAGCTTGAAGGTTACTTCTGCATGCAGAAGTGGGGATCTCAGAGAAAGAATGAACTTGGGGAGAATTTTCAATATTATTTCCTATTGTTTGTTCTTCCTCAACTCTACAATGTTCTCCACTTTTCCTAGAACATTGTAGGCATGCCCCCCCACCAACTCTGGCCTTTTTTCTTTTTCTCCTTGCCCTTTCTTATATGTGCAAAGCTCTCACCCATGCTATTCCCTGGAAACCTGTTCTAAACTTCATCATAACTCTGCTCAGGGGTCATTTTCTCAGAGAAGTCACCTCTGGCTCTACTAAAAATCTTGTCTCACAACATTAGCTTCTATGGACTTTTACTGTGTCTTGTCCTTGCCTTCGAAAGAATCTATAGCAATATAATCCCTATATAGAAATCATTCATTGAACTTGTCTTACATTTAAATTTCATTACTTCACTAGCAGAATTCCATGCCAGTTATTAAGACACAAGCTAGAGCCATCTGGGAAGAAGGGATCTAAGGTGAGAAAATGCATGTACCAGGTTGGCCTGTAGGCAAATCTGGAGGGCATTTTCTTGATAAATGATTGACATGGGAAAGCCTTGGTTAAAGATTGATGTGGAGGGACCTGATAATGATTGATGTAGCAGAGCCCAGCCCATTATGGAACATGCCACCACACTGCTTTGTAGAAGGTCCTAGACTATATAGACAAACAAGCTGAGTGTGCCATGAGGACCAAGCTAATTATAGCATTTTTCTATGGTTTCAGCCTCCAGATTCCTGTCTTGAGCTCCTTCTCTGATTCCTGTCAAAGAAGGACCTATATAACCTCCTTCAAGATGATATAAAAATCCTTTCCCCTTAAAGTTGCTTTTGGATATGCTTTTAATAACGGCAATAGAAAGTCAACAAGGACACTAGTTTCATGGTTACCATTTCTCCAATACCATGTCTCCACTGCTGGATGTAAAATGTTTTATGAAATCAATGTTAATAAGAAGGGTTCATAAAAAAGGGAAAAGTATAATGTGAAATAAGCAATTATAGACGTTCCTTTAAGGTATTTTCTCACAGAAGATGAGTTCTGTGGGAAATGTATTGTAGACCTTTGACACTGGATTGAGGTCTCCTTTTCCTAAAATACTCTCAATCTTCTCATATTGCATTAATCAGACTTCTGTGCCTGTAATAAAATATCTATGATAATAAGATTATCAAGAAAAACAGTCTGTTTACTTATTAATTATTTTTTTTTCCTTTTTTGAACAGCTGTTTGGCCTTATTGCTTTGGACTTTTGATGGCATTATGCATGAGGATGAAAATATGTGGAGAAAAATGCACATTCACTCTTAGTGGTCAGAAAAGACTAACCCTCACCACAAGAGGGAATTAATATCAGACAGATACTGACGGCACTTCCATAATGTCCTAAAGATTCTCACTAGTCTCTGTGTCTTAAAAGTTTTCCTCTGCCAGGCAGTGGTGGCACATGCCTTTAATTCCAGCACTTGGGAGGCAAAGGCAGGCAGATTTCTGAGTTCAAGGCCAGCCTGGTCTACAGAGTGAGTTCTAGGACATTCAGGGCTATACAGAGAAAACCTGTCTCAAAAAAAAAAAAAAAAGTTTTCCTCACTGTCCAGAAGTGCCCAGACTGGGGACCAAGCCATTAACATTTAGGTACATGAGTAAGTTTACTAGATAGTTATAGATGTATACAAAAATATAGATACAGATATGCATGTATTATATAATTATATTTATTAGAAATTTTCCAGAAAGGCAAGGCATGCTTTTGCATATCTTTCCCAATACTCTGCAGAATCAATTAAGGTTTGTTAAAAGCCTTGAACTCAAAGCAACACAAGGTTACTTACCAACTTTCCTATTCTATTGATTTTTTTTCACTATACTACACCAGCATTCTTTAAAGTCATAGATAGTTACAGTTTTACATATTGCCCTTTAAAGTACATTTAAAAAAATATAACCTCTTATCTGTTTACTTTTTTTATATTAACTTTCAAGTGTCCAAAATAGTTTATGCTTTACCAAAACTTGTATTTTCCTTCTTATTTTCTATAAAAATAAACATTTCTATAGAAGAAAAATAATTTTCTTTTATGGTATATAAATTCAAGTTTGGAGACTGTCTATTCATTATAATATTGTAAAATTAACCCACAATTCTTCTTACAATTTTGTTTTTAATTTTATTTCTTAATCCATTTGTTTCTTATATAATTTGAAGGGTAAGAATCTCTAAATTATTCAACAAACTTATTTGAATTACATCTTTCAAATTCTTAAATACATACATATATGTATATACACACATATAAGCATAACCATGTACTATCCCGAGATAATATGAAATTCAGTCACTAATAATCTGAATACATATTCACATAGATCAGTAATAGTGCAAAAATGTTATTCTTCGAGGGACATTTTCCTTCTGAAGGAATTTTGACTGCATTGTCCTTAGCCTTGTCTGGCTACCCCAGGCACATAAAGGATGAAACTTTATAAACTCAAATATTCTCTATATTATACAAGAACTATTTCTAGAGACAAATAAGCTAACGTATAGAGAGTCAGATTTTTTTCTGGGCAACTGACTTGTCTTTTATTCTAGGAAAACTGAACTAATTCAACTTTTCAGTCAGAATCAGAATAGTTTCAATAATGAGCCTTTAATCCCAGCACTCAAATAATAATCAGGACGTCAAACATTTTTGTAATAATTTCAAGATTTCTCTTTACTTTAAAATATCACATTCTATTTTGTCTAAATTCCTCAATTATGTTACTCATTCATATGCTAGATATTCATATAAATTGCCTTAAATATATTTTAGAAAATGTGGAGCATCAATAAAGCGAACTCTAGGAAAGTAAAATGATTTTCCCCTTCAGTCTTGGTATTAGGAAAGACTAAGATTTGTGGACACAGCTGCGCTCAGCAAAATCCTATTCATGTGCAATGGGATATGTAGAGAGGAAAATCTTGCTGTATGTAATCTCATAAAATCACCAGTCATTTTTCAGTGGTATAGTCTGTAATGCTACTCGGTCCCATAGCAATTTGCTCTCTCTCCAAACTGCACTTTCTTTTATAGTCGCCCAAGCCCATAAACTCCAAGCACATTGCATTGCTTCCAAAGGAGGAAATGCAATGTGCTTATCTCTAACATAACCATCTTGTCAAGTAGCACAAAATGGGAGGTGAGACTTTGCTTTCAAATTAATCTCTGCTCCTTTCCTCTTTACATCCATATCCTAACATTGTTTCTTTGACTAAAGGAAATCATCATCACTCGAGCACAGGTTTGTTGAACATCATCAGCATAGGTATGTATTAGCTACATGTGTCTCTTTGCAAAAATAAGTACACACGCGTACAAATATACAGTGTTCCTTCATAAAGTGAAAATATTACTATCTTGAAACTGAAATCCCACTCTGGATGATCCATACAGCATCTTAAAAATCTATGATAGTATGTGGAATAAAAATATAAATAAAACAAGCTCTTCTCGCCATCACTTGCTTACCAGATCATTAATACTAAGTTCTAGAAACATGCTAATGGGTTTTGAAATAGCATTTTTCTGACCACAGTGCTTTTATGAACTAAGCATCAGAAATAAAACTCGATCAGGATACACTGGTGAAATATCAGTACTCAATGTACAGGACATCTAGCTTTGACATTATATATAACTTTGTGATCAACCCTAAAGTCCGTGACTTATAAAAATGTCTAACTTCCATGAGAAACTGAACTGAATGTTTAGTACACATTGCACACTACAGTGAATTCCTCACCTAATCAACAGTATTTCACTGGCCAGCTTCAGTGACACTCAACTTTGTCCTTTCTACTTATTACCCTGTCCATATTACTCTGCAGAAATGTTCCCTAAAAACTGCTAATAGGTTTTGTTTGGTTGTTTGGTTGGCTTTTGTTTTGCTTTGCTTCTCATTGTTTTGCTTTTGCTTTGCTTTTTCGAGACCGGGTTTCTTTCTGTAGCCCTGGCTGTTCTAGAACAAACTTTACAAACTAGGCTGGACTTGAATTCACAGACATCCACCTGTCTCCACCTCCTGAGTGCTGGGATTAAAGGCATGCAATACCACTGCCCAGCTAAAACGACTAATACTTAAGAAAAAAGGCAAAAGTTAAACATGATGTGATAGAGAAACTATTTTATGTTATCAATGATTGCCACATGTCTGTGATGGCTGTTCTCATGGTAACTCAACATAAGCTACAGTTATCTAAAAGGAAGGAACCTCAACTGAGAAGATGCTTACATAAGATCCAGCTATAAGACATTTTCTTAATTAACTGATAGAAGAAGACCCAGCCCAGTGTTGGTTGCTCCATTCCAGGGCTGGTAGTCCTCAGTTCTATAATAAAGCATGCTGAACAAGCCACGGGAAACAAACCAGTAAGTAGCGTCTTCCATGGCCTCTACACCAGCTTCTACCTCCAGATTCCTGCCCTCCTTAAGTTCCTCTCCTCACTGTTTTCCATGATGAACAGCTATATGAACATGTATGACAAATAAACCCTTTCCTACACTTGATCATGGTGTTTTCTCACAGCAATAGAAACCTTAACTAAGGGCTAGAGAGATGGCTTAGTGGTTAAGAATACTGACTGCTCTTCCAAAGGTCCCGAGTTCAAATCCCAGCAACCACATGGTGTCTCAAAACCATCCGTAATGAGATCTGATGCCCTCTTCTGGGTTGTCCAAAGACAGCTACAGTGTACTTAGAAACAATAAATATATCTTTTTTTTTTTAAAGAAATCTTAACTAAGACAGACTCTAAAAGAATGAATGTTTTGTGCCTTGTATTAAAGTTTAAAAGCTTTTAAAAGGAAAATATATCTTTGGAAATTGTGAGAGAAAAGGGAAATCATCCTCTTAATTACAAAACTTAAAGTACTTGTATCCATAGACTATACAACCTGAAGATGTATTCATATATTTGATTTCAGAAGAAGAGATTTTCTTGTTAAGAATCCTGGATGTCTCAGCACAGCACTGTAAGAAGTTAAAAGGTCACCTATGACACCAGCACTCAGGAGGCTGAGGCCGAATTCAAAAACCTTCCTAGGACTATAACAAGGCTCTGTCTCAAAGTATATAAACAGAAAGAGGAGAGGAGAAAGATTAGAAGAGACAGTAAAACTGGAAGACATGTAATTAAGAAAGTACAGATTTGGAAGCTAGCAACCAGGCAAAGCAAAATAGTTAGAATGAATAGAAGACTTCAGTGAACTATCCTGAAATTTCTGGAACAACTCTTTCTCTCTTTCTCTTTCTCTCTTTGTGTCTCTGTCTGTCTCTCTGTCTCTGTCTCTCTGTCTCTCTCCCACTCCCTGTCTGTCTCTCCCTCTCTGTCTCTGTCTCTCTGTCTCTATCTGTCTCTGTCTCTGTCCCTGTCTCTCTCTTCCCCTCCCTCCCGACCCCAACTTTCCTCTCCTCTCCTTCTCTCTGAGAAACTATGTTTTGTTTCTTCTTTGCCTGCAGCTCACTGTGCCCCTCTTATTCACATTGTTAGCACCTGATACACTATGAGCATTCAATACAGGTTTTAGAAACAGATCAGTATTCCTCAATTACCCTGCAATGCACATATTTCTTCCTAATGGATCCTTAGACTCAATGAAGAATCACCTATTCTTGTGGATCCTGATATCCAGAACGGCATCAGAGCTGTCTTGTCTGCTCCTGACACCTCATAGCGAGATGTTCTCTGAGTACTCCTCTCTAGTGAGGAGTGTTTCATCAGTCCTGAGGTAGCAAAACTTCCATAGAGTGATAAGTATCAGAGAACCAACTTCCATCCTTGCTTCCTATGAGAACTTTCAAGGGCAGAACACCTCCTGGGGTCCATGGAATCAGCCAGCAAAGTGAACTACTGCCAGCTTCACCTCCTCTCTGAATGGACTTTGTCATCCGCTCCTGCAGTATTGTCCCAAGAAATCTCTTTTTTTGTTTGTTTGTTTGTTTTTAATATTTTTATTTTCTATATTCTTTGTTTACATTCCAAATGATTTCCCCTTTCCCAGATCCCCCTCCCCATATGTCCCATAAACCTTCTTTTCTCCATCCCTTCTCCAATCACCTCACTCCTTTTTCTCTGTCCTTATATTCCCTTCCAATGCTAGATCAATCCTTTCCAGGATCAGGACCCTCTCCATACTTCTCCATGGGAGTCATTTGTTATGCAATTTGTGCCTTGTGTATTCAGGGCTTCTGGGTTAATTAATATCCACTTATCAGAGATTGCATTCCATGTGTATTCTTTTGTGATTGGGTTACCTCG
The DNA here is from genome assembly GCF_947179515.1 of Apodemus sylvaticus. Lineage (NCBI taxonomy): Eukaryota > Metazoa > Chordata > Mammalia > Rodentia > Muridae > Apodemus > Apodemus sylvaticus. The sequence continues at coordinate 30,163,726 of NC_067489.1, forward strand.
CTTAGGATGATATTTTCCAGATCAAACCATTTGCCTAAAATTTTTGTGAATTCATTGTTTCTAATTGCTGAGTAGTATTCCATTGTGTAAATATACCACATTTTCTGTATCCATTCCTCCTTTGAGGGGCATCTGGGTTCTTTCCAGCTTCTGGCTATTATAAATAAGGCTGCTATGAACATAATGGAGCATGTGTCTTTATTGCATGCCGGGGAATCCTTTGGGCATATGCCCAGGAGAGGTATAGCAGGGTCCTCTGGAAGTCTCATGTCTAGTTTTCTGAGGAATCTCCAGACTGATTTCCACAGTGGTTGTACCATCTTGCAGCCCCACCAGCAGTGGAGGAGTGTTCCTCTTTCTCCACATCCTTGCCAACACCTGCTGTCTCCTGAGTTTTTGACCTTAGCCATTCTGACTGGTGTAAGGTGAAATCTCAGGGTTGTTTTGATCTGCATTTCCCTAATGACTAATGATGTTGAGCACTTCTTAAGGTGCCTCTCGGCCATCCAAATTTCTTCAGGTGAAAATTCTTTGTTTAGATCTGTACCCCATTTTTTAATAGGGTTATTTGGTTCCCTGGGGTCTTCCTACTTAGTATTATCAGCCTCTCAAATCCTGTATCCCTCAACTTGATCCAATAAATAGTAGTAGAATTTCATAAAATTGCATGTGGGTGTGTGTTCCCCATAGCTCATGCTAGATATATGACAGTCAAACTGCCTAAGCTACATGCCAAAAAAATGACTTAAAACAAGAAGATAAACTTTAACTGCCATTTCCCTTAGCCAGTATAATTTCTAACTACCCACAAGTAAGCATGGCTGTCACCTCTCATTAAAGAAGCTTCTTTTTGCAACAGATGGGAGAGTATTACAGAGATCCGCAAGTGGTCCAAATGCAGAGAGTGAGTGAACGTGGCACCAGCTCTAACTGACACATCCATAACACGACCCCTATGCCTTAGACTCGGGGAAATTGTGGTAGTAAGGGAAAGCTTAGAAAAGCCAAAGGGCCAGGATATCAACTGTGAAATAGTCTCTGCCAGACATCTGCATCCTTGAAATATCAATAGTATAGCTGCTTAAACAAGACCTACATGATAATAGCTGTGGGCATGCCGACAACCTGATAAGGTATCCAATCCCAAAGGTGAATCCTAAGCACATTGTGGTTATTTGAATGAGCATAGCCCAAAATTGACTCATGTATTTGAATACTTGGTTTCCAGTTGGAAATGCTTTGAAACTATTAGAGGGTGTGGTCTTGATGAAGGAGGCAAATCACTGTAGGGTAAGCTTTGAGGGTTCAAAAGCCCAACTAGCTTTCTTTACCTGCCCTGTAGGTTTTGTCTCAAGATGTAAGCCTCTCAGCTGCTGTTCCAGAGGCATGCCTGCCTGTGTTGCCATGTTCCCTTACATAATGGTCTTACTCTTGATACCTGTAAGGCCCCAATAAAGGTACTTTTTTAATAATACTTTGGTTAAGATGATTTATCACAGTAATAAAAAAGTAACAAAGACAGAAATTGGAACCAGGAAATGAACTCTTGATATAATAGACCTGACCATATTGGTTTGTTTTCGTTATTGTTTTTGTTGTTTTTCTTGTTGTTGTTGGTTTTGGTTTGGATTGGTTTTGCTTTATTCTGTTTTTAAGGACTGTGGAAGATTTGGGGACTTTGGACTAGGGAAGTGGTTAAATACTATAAAGGAGTCTTTTAAAAATTGATTTCTTCATGTTACATCCTGATTGCACACAGCCCCCAGTCCCAGGCTCATCCCAGAGATGCTCCCTATCAATTTCCATTCCCTCTACCAGCACTCTCCCCACCTCCCCATACCCAATCCCCACCCCTGTTACCTTCCCCATGCCCTGTCTGTCCCACTCAGCTCCCTCCCTCTGTCCACTTTCAATGTCTATTTTAATTTTCTTTCTGAGAAACATTCAAGCATCCTCCCTTGGATCCTCATAGTGACTTAGCTTCTTTGGGCCTGTGGACTGTAGAATGGTTATACTGTAAATTATGACTAATATCCACTGATAAGTGAGTATATACCATGTATGTCATTTTGGATCTGGGTTACCTCACTTACTATGATATTTTCTAGTCCTATTCATTCGCCTGAAATTTTTGTGATGTCCTTGTTTTTAATTGCTGTGAATAGTATTCCATGTGTAAATGAATCACATTTTCTGTATCTATTCTTTGGTTGAGGGACAACTAGGGTTTTTTTTTTTTTCCTATTTCTCGCTATTACAAATAAAGATACTATGAACATAGTTGAGCAGTATCCTTGTGGTATAGTAGAGCATCTTGTGGGTATATGCCCAGGAGCAGAATAGCTAGGTCTTGAGGTAGAAATATTCCCAATTTTCTGAAAAGCTACCAAATTGATTTACAAATTGGTTGTACAAGTTTGCAATCCTACCAGTAACTGAGAATTCTTCCTCTTTCTCTACATCCTCACCAGCATGTACTGTCACTTGGGCTTTTGATCTTAGCCATTCTGACTGGAATAAGATGGAATCTCAGAGTTATTTTGATTTGCATTTTCATAATGACTAAGAACTTTGAACATTTCTTTGTTTCTCAGCCATTCAAGATTCTTCTGTTGAGAACTCTCTATTTAACCCTGTACCTCCTTTTAAAGTGATTGTTTCGATTGTTAGTGCCTAACTTCTTGAATTCTTTATAAGTTGGATATAGGGTTAATGAAATTATTTTCCCATTTGTAGGCCAGCTGTTTAGCCTTATTGATGGTGTCTTTTGTCTTATAGAAATCTTTTTCTCTTTCATGAGGTCCCATTTATCAATTGTTGGTCTTAGTGCCTGAGCTGTCAATGTTCTACTCAGGATGTTGTCTCCAGTATCCATGCATTCAAGGCTATTTCTCACTTTCTCTTATATTAGATTTAGTGTATTTAGGTTTATGTTGAGGTGTTTGATGCACTTGGACTTGAGTTTTGTGTATAATGATAAATATGGATCTATTTGCATTCTTTTACATGCAAGCATCCAGATTAACCAGTACCCTAGGTTGAAGAGGCTTTCTTTTTTACATTGTAGGGAAACAACACCCTTCACAATAGCCACAAATAATGTAAAATATCTTGGTATAACACTAACCAAGCAAGTAAAAGACCTGTATGACAAGATCTTCAAGTCTCTGAAGAAAGAAATTGAAGAAGATATCAAAAGAAGGAAAGATCTCCCATGCTCATGGATCAGTAGAATTGACATAGGAAAAAATGGCCATCATACCAAAAGCTATCTACACATTGAATGCAATTCCCATCAAAATTCCTTCATAACTCTTTGCAGACCTTGAAAGAGCAAGCCTCAAGTCTATATGGAAAAATAACAAACCCAGGATAGGAAAAAAAAAAAAACAATCCCATACAATAGAAGAATTTCTGGAGGTATTGCCATCTCTGATTTCAAGCTGTCCTACAGTGCAATAGTAATAAAAACCACATGGTACTGGCACATAAACAGACAGGTTAATCAGTGGAACAGAATCAAATATCCAGAAATACACACACACACACACACACACACACACACACACACACAACCTATGGACACTTCTTTAACAAAACAAAACAAAACAAAACAGCCAAAGCTTAAGTGGATATTATTGGGTTTTTCTCTGAAGAGCTTTGAAGACAGTGGTGCTAAAACCAAGGAGACAATGAAGGCCTAGCTCATAAACTTTCAACATAAATAACACTGTCAAATGAGCTAGAGAACAGTCATGTGATATTTTAGCAGAGAATATAGTTCATTTCTACCCCTGTCCTAAAAATTTGCCTGAGGCAAAATTGAAAAATAATGGACTAATTTTCTTGTCAGAGGAGATTTGGAGACAGCCTAACATTGACTGTGTCACATAGCTATTAGTGATCACTCTTATGCGAATCTACAGTGAAAAAGAGCAAGTAGGGCAGAGAGGGGTAGAAAATGCAGGTGGAAAAGAAAATGAACACCAGAAAGTTTAATATTGGAGCCAAGGTTTGTGCTGAAAGAGATAAGGAGAGGAGAGAGTGGAAAGAGAATACAGGGATGATGTTCTCAGGGCAAGAACCTGTTCAGTTAAGCTTCCAACTTACAGAAAGGAAAAGTTATGCAACAAAGGAAAGGTTATGCAAAAGCAATTCAAATAGGGGACCAACAACACAAAAGGAACTCAGTGGCATCTCTGGAGGTTCTTTATCTTGTGCTTAGTCAGAACTCTGTTTTCTGTTTGTTTAGTTTAGTTTAGTTTTTGTTTTTATTTTTAATCATATAACTGCTTTGAATATGTATCATGGCTTCCAGTGGGGTTTATTTATTTGTTTGTTTGTTTGTTTACATCCCAAATGCCTGCCAGTCCTCCACACAGATTTTCTCCCCCCCATTCCCCCTACCCTTTGCCACATTGATTTTCAGAGTCATTGTACAAGTTTATAGTTCCTCCAACAATGGAGGAGTGTTCCTCATTCTCTACATCCTCACCAGCATGTGCTGTCACTTGAGATTTTGATCTTAGCCATTCTGAATGGTGGGAAATGGAATCTCAGGATCATTTTGATTTGCATTTCCCTGATGATTAAGTACGTTGAACATTTCTTCAGGCGTTTCTCAGCCATTTGAGAATCCTCTGTTGAGAATTCTGTTTAGCTCTTTGGTTTGTTGAGCTATTTTGGTTTAATTGAGCTATTTGGTTTGTTGGAGTCTAATTTCTTGAGTTTTCATGTAGTTTGGATATTAGGCCTCTGTTGGATGTAGGATTGATGAAAATCTTTCCCCAATCTTTAGGAAGGTTTTTTTTTTTTTTTTCCTATTGACAATGTTCATTGCCTTACAGAAGTTTCATGAGGTCCCGTTTATCAGTTGTTGATCTTAGTACCTAAGCAGTTGGTGTCCTATTTAGGAAGATATGTCCTGCACCCACGCATTCAGGACTATTCCCCACTTTCTCTTGTATTAAATTTAGTGTATCCAGGTTTATCTTGAGATATTTGACCCACTTGTACTTGAGTTTTGTGTAACAATTTGTTGAAGATGCTCTCTTTTTCCCATTGCATGGTTTTAGCTTCTTTGCCAAAGATCAAGCATCCAAAGGTATGTGGGTTTATTTCTGGAGTTTCAATTCTATGCCATTGGTCAACCTGTCTGATTCTGTACCAATACCTTGTAGTTTTTATCACTGCATCTATATTAAAACTTGAGGTCAGAGATGGTGATTCCTCTAGAAGTTCTTTTATTTTTCAGGATTGTTTTGGCTTTCCTGGATTTCTTGTTTTTAACAAATGAAGTTGAAAATTTCCCTTTCAAGACCTATAAAAATTGTGTTGGAATTTTGATGGGGATTTCACTTAATCTGTATATTGCTTTCTAGACAGATAACACTTATAGTTAAATCAAGATTGGGTAAACTACCTAAACAGTCCAATAACCTGTAATGAAATAGATGCAGTCATTATAAGCCTCCCAACCAAAAAATGCCCAGATAGTTTTAGTGGAGAATTCTATCAGACTTTCAAAGAAAAGCTATCACCAATACTTCTCAAACTATTCAATAAAACAAAAACAGAAAGAACACTATCTAATTCTATTAGGCCACAGTTATCCTGATAACTAAACCATACAAAGATTCAAAAAACAAGAGAGAGAGAGAGAGAGAGAGAGAGAGAGAGAGAGAGAGAGAGAGAGAGAGAGAGAAACGAAGAGACAGAGAGACAGAGAGAACTTCCCTCTCCTCACTGTAGGGAATTTAATCTAAGGTCCCTCCCTTTTGAGTCCTGAGAGTCTCTCACTTCCCAGGTCTCTGGTATATTCTAGAATAACCCCCTACTTCCCAAGTTGTCTGTTTTATTCTTTCTGCTGGCCCTCAGGGCTTCAGTCCTGTCCTTCTCATCCCAACACCTGATCATGTTCCGCTTTTCCTCTCCCTGTCCCCTCTCCCACCCAGGTCCCGCCCCCTCCCTCTGCCCTACCCCATGGTTGCTTTTTCTCCCTCCCAAGTGGGATTGAGGCATCCTCACTTTGGGCCTTCAGCTTGTTAACCTTCTTGAATTCAAGAAGGAATTCTGTGGATTCAAGAAGGGATTGGATTGTATCCTGGGTATTTATTCTGTACTTTTTGGCTAATTCCACTTATTTGTGAGTACATACCATGTCTGTCATTTTGGATCTGAGTTACTTCACTCCAGGTGATATTTTTTAATTCCATCCATTTGCCTGCAAAACTCAGGATGCCCTTGTTCTTTTTTTTTTTTTTTTTAAGATTTATTTATTTTATATATAAGCACACTGTTGCTGTCTTCAGACACACCAGAAGAGGGCATCAGAACCCATTACAGATGGTTGTGAGCCACCATGTGGTTGCTGGGATTTGAACTCAGGACCTCTGGAAGAGCAGTCAGTGCTCTTAACCACTGAATCACCTCTCCAGCCCGCCCTTGTTCTTAATAGCTGAGTAATATTCCATTGTGTAGATGAACTACATTTTCTGTGTCCATTCATCTGTTGTGGGACATCTGAGTTGTTTCTAGATTCTGGATATCACAAATAAGGCTGCTATGAACGTAGTGGAATATGTGCCCTGTTGCATGGTGGAGCATCTTCTGGGTATATACTCAAGAGTGATATAGCTGGGTATTCAGGTAGATCTATTTCCAATTTTGTGAGGAACCTCCAGATTGATTTCCAGAATGGTTGTATCAGTTTGCAATCCCACCAGCAATGTAGGAGTGTTTCTCTTTCTCCACCCCACAGTCAAAATTGTTCTTGTCAAAATTGTTATGTCAGAAGTGTTCTTGTCTAATAGAACTGCAGGGACAAAAATGGAGAAGAGCCTGAGGGAAAAGAGATCCAATGATAGGCCCAAATTGGGATCAAGCTCAAGAGGAGACTCCAAGGCTTAACTCTACTACTGATGTTATTGGTGTCCTAACAGACAGGAGCTTATGATGGCTGCCCTCCAAGAGGCCCAACAAGCAGCTGAAAGAGTCAGGTCCAGACACTTACACCTAACCAATGGACAGAAAACTAAGACCGTCTGGTTGAATTAGGGAAAGGCTGGAAAAAGCTAAGGAAGAGTGTGAGCCCATAGGAAGGTCAGCAGTCTCAACTAACCTGAACCCCTGGAAACTCTCAGACACTAAGCCACCAACTAGGCAGCATACTCCAGCTGGTCTGAGGCCCCAGACACATATACAGCAGAGGACTGCCTGTTATGGTCCCAGTGAGAAAAGAGCAACCTAACTCTCAAGAGACTTGAAGCCCCAGGGAGTGGGGAGGTCTGGTAGAGGGGGTGACACCCTCTTAGAGATGGAAGAAGAGGTACAGGATGAGGAGCAGTCAGAGGGTGGACCAGGAGGGGAATAACAACTAGACTATTTAAAAGGTAGAGGAGGAGGAGGAAGAGGAGGAGGAGGAGGAGGAAGATCTATTAACATAATCCACTATATAAACAAACTCAGAGAAAAAAAATCACCAGATTATGTCATTAGATACTGAAAAAGCCTTCAACAAAATACAAAGTTCCTTCATGTACTTTTTAAACAAACCAAAACCCCCTAAAACACTTGGAGAGATCAGAAATTCAAGCAATATACCTGAACATAATAAAAGTAATACACAGCAAGCAATTAACCAACAAAAAATTAAATGAAGAGAAGCTTGAAGCAATACCACTAAAATCAGGCACAAGATAAGGATGCCAACTCTATCCCTATCTATTCAATAGAGTACTTGAATATCTGGCTAGGGCAATTAGACAACAAACATAGATCAGAGTAATACAAATTGTAAAGGAAGAAGTCAAAGTATCACTATTCACAGATGATATAATAATATATATAAGTGACCCTCAAAATTCTACCAGAGAACTCCTACAGTTGATAAACAACTTCAACAGAGTGGCTAGATACAAAATTAACTCAAATAAATCAGTAACCCTCCTTCATACAAATGATAAAACTGGCCAAGAAAGAAATTATGGAAACAACATCCTTCACAATACCCACAAATAATATATTTTGGTGTAACTTTAGTCAAGAAGTGAAAGATCAACATGACAAGAACTTCAAATGCCTGAACAAAGAGATTGAAGAAGATACGAGAAGATGGAAAAATCTCCTATGCTCATGGATCAATAGGATTAATATAGTGAAAATGTCCACTTACCAGTTTTGTGTTTTTATGGAATTGCTGTATCTATGAACATGTGTGTCTCTGCATCTATATGTGCTTCTTATGCTTTTTCTTTGGTTTCTTTTCTTCAGTATGTTTTATATAGTAAGAGTTCTGAAATTTTGGGTTGTTAAAAATTATAAGAATATGTTTTCATTTTAATCCTAAGTGTGGGATACGGGGCTCCTTTGAAGCTCCTTTGACTATGATTTGCCTCACGCTCTAGCAGATCCGTGGTTTTGCCATTTGTGGATTTCTGCAATTGTGTGATGTATGGAATTCTGGGAACTTCTTAGAGAGTGTGTAAATGATAGAGCCCCAGTACATGGGATTGGTGATTGGGGTGAGAGTTGGTTAGGCTCTTTGTACTTCAATGTCTTCCTTTTCCTCTTCATTTTCAGTCTTCCTTTAATATAATGAGAATGGCTTGAGAATATAACTAGAAAACAAATGAGAGATAAAAGGAGATCCTTGTATTGGAAGGATGAATCTACATGCCAAGAGCCAATCTTCTGTGCCCAAGAAAGTGCTGAGTCCTGAAAGCTTGGGAACTATTTTTTTAAAGTATCTCTCAGATGCAGAAAGTATCTCTCAGCATGAACTTAATTGTGTATGATAAGAGCACAATGTCCCACATTCACTACCAACTCCAAAACAGCCCAAAGAGCATCCCTCCTACTATGAGTACTATCACACACTACCCAAAGCATGGTCTCAGTATCAAAGAAAGAGTTCAGCTCAATCATGGGCACAGCCAGGAAGTAAAGCCCCAACAACACTGCTAGACCAGTTCCTCCAATGGTGGAAATACTTTCTAGCCACACCATCAACCTAGGGGAAAGCATCAATCTATGGACATAGGGCAATTTCCATATGGTTTTATATAGCCTTCAAAATGCTTGGGATAGGGGGAATCAAAGGAAGAGATTTTGTGGTATATGAATACTAAACATGCACAAAGGTATTTTAGAGTTCATAGATAAGATTTTACCAGAATATGATTATATCAGTTGGTTTATGGGAAGACTATCACTGTTTATACAGCGGCAGTGTTGAATACGTAGAATAGCGACCCACAAAAGAAAAAAAAATAGCACATTCTGGTCACTTATAGAAGTTTGCCAGTCCCAGACCTAGAGCTTACTTACAAAACTTATGGAAGCTTTTCTTTTTACTCATAATCCTTTTTTTTTATTCGGTATATTTTTTATTTATATTTCAAATGATTTCCCCTTTCCTAGCCCCCCCACTCCCAAAAAGTCCCGTAAGCCCCCTTCTCTCCCCCTGTCCTCCCACCCAACCCTTCCCACTTTCCCATTCTGGTTTTGCTGAATACTGCTTCATTGAGTCTTTCCAGAACAAGGGGCCACTCCTCCGTTCTTCTTGTACCTCATTTGATGTGTGGATTATGTTTTGGGTAATCCAGGTTTCTAGGTTAATATCCACTTATTAGTGAGTGCATACCATGATTCACCTTTTGAGTCTGGGTTACCTCACTTAGTATGATATTCTCTAGCTCCATCCATTTGCCTAAGAATTTCATGAATTCATTGTTTCTAATGGCTGAATAGTACTCCATTGTCTAGATATACCATATTTTTTGCATCCACTCTTCTGTTGAGGGATACCTGGGTTCTTTCCAGCATCTGGCAATTATAAATAGGGCTGCTATGAACATAGTAGAGCATGTATCCTTATTACATGGTGGGGAATCCTCTGGGTATATGCCCAGGAGTGGTATAGCAGGATCTTCTGGAAGTGAGGTACCCAGTTTTCGGAGGAACCACCAGACTGATTTCCAGAGTGGTTGTACCAATTTGCAGCCCCACCAGCAGTGGAGGAGTGTTCCTCTTTCTCCGCATCCTCTCCAACACCTGCTATCTCCGGAATTTTTAATCTTAGCCATTCTGACTGGTGTAAGATGAAATCTCAGGGTTGTTTTGATTTGCATTTCCCTAATGACCAATGAAGTTGAGCATTTTTTAAGATGCTTCTCTGCCATCCGATGTTCTTCAGGTGAGAATTCTTTGTTTAACTCTGTACCCCATTTTTTAATAGGGTTGTTTGGTTTTCTGGAGTCTAACTTCTTGAGTTCTTTATAAATATTGGATATCAGCCCTCTATCTGATGTAGGATTGGTGAAGATCTTTTCCCAATTTGTTGGTTGCCGATTTGTCCTCTTGATGGTGTCCTTTGCTTTACAGAAACTTTGTAATTTTATGAGGTCCCATTTGTCAATTCTTGCTCTTAGAGCATATGCTATTGGTGTTCTGTTCAGAAACTTTCTCCCTGTACCGATGTCCTCAAGGGTCTTCCCCAGTTTCTTTTCTATTAGCTTCAGAGTGTCTGGCTTTATGTGGAGGTCCTTGATCCATTTGGATTTGAGCTTAGTACAAGGAGACAAGGATGGATCAATTCGCATTCTTCTGCATGCTGACCTCCAGTTGAACCAGCACCATTTGTTGAAAAGGCTATCTTTTTTCCATTGGATGTTTGCAGCCTCTTTGTCGAGGATCAAGTGGCCATAGGTGTGTGGATTCATTTCTGGATCTTAAATCCTGTTCCATTGATCCTCCTGCCTGTCACTGTACAAATACCATGCAGTTTTAAACACTATTGCTCTGTAGTATTGCTTGAGGTCAGGGATACTGATTCCCCCAGACTTTCTTTTGTTGCTGAGAATAGTTTTAGCTGTCCTGGGTTTTTTGTTCTTCCAAATGAATTTGATAATTGCTCTTTCTAACGCTGTGAAGAATTGAGTTGGGATTTTGATGGGTATTGCATTGAATCTGTATATTGCTTTTGGCAAAATGGCCATTTTAACTATATTGATTCTACCGATCCATGAGCATGGGAGGTTTTCCCATTTTTTGAGGTCTTCTTCCATTTCCTTCTTCAGAGTCTTGAAGTTCTTGTCATACAGATCTTTCACATGTTTGGTAAGAGTCACCCCAAGATACTTTATACTATTTGTGGCTATTGTGAAGGGGGTCATTTCCCTAATTTCTTTCTCAGCCTGCTTATCCTTTGAGTATAGGAAGGCCACTGATTTGCTTGAGTTGATTTTATAACCTGCCACTTTGCTGAAGTTGTTTATCAGCTGTATAGTTCTCTAGTGGACTTTTTTGGGTCACTTAGGAAGACTATCATGTCGTCTGCAAATAATGATAGTTTGACTTCTTCCTTTCCAATTTGTATCCCTTTGACCTCCTTATGTTGTTGAACTGCCTGAGCTAGTACCTCAAGTACAATATTGGAAAAATAAGGAGAAAGGGGGCAGCCCTGTCTAGTCCCTGATTTTAGTGGGATTGCTTCAAGTTTCTCTCAATTTAGTTTGATGCTGGCTACCGGTTTGCTGTATATTGCTTTTACTATGTTTAGGTATGGGCCTTGAATTCCTGTTCTTTCCAAGACTTTAAGCATGAAAGGATGCTGAATTTTGTCAAATGCTTTCTCAGCATCCAATGAAATGACCATGTGGTTTTTTTCTTTGAGTTTGTTTATGTAGTGGATTGCATTGATGGATTTCCGTATATTGAACCAACCCTGCATTCCCGGGATAAAGCCTACTTGATCATGGTGGATGATCATTTTGATGTGTTCTTGGATTCAGTTGGCAAGAATTTTATTGAGTATTTTTGCATCGATGTTCATAAGGGAAATTGGTCTGAAGTTCTCTTTCTTTGTTGGATCTTTGTGTGGCTTTGGTATCAGTGTAATTGTGGCTTCGTAGAAGGAATTGGGTAGTGTTCCTTCTGTTTCTATTTTGTGGAATAGTTTGAAGAGTATTGGTGTTAACTCTTCTTTGAAGGTCTGATAGAATTCTGCACTGAAACCATCTGGTCCTGTGCTTTTTTTGGTTGGAAGACTTTCTATGACTCCTTCAATTTCTTTAAGCATTATGGGACTGTTTAGATGATCTAGTTGGTCCTGATTTAATTTTGGTATTTGGTATCTGTCGAGGAAATTGTCCATTTCCTCCAGGTTCTCCAGTTTTGTTGAGTACAGGCTCTTGTAGTAGGATCTGATGATTTTTGGGATTTCCTCAGTTTCTGTTGTTATATCTCCCTTTTCATTTCTAAGTTTGTTAATTTGGATACTTTCTCTGTGCCCTTTGGTCAGTCTGGCTAAGGGTTTATCTATCTTGTTGATTTTCTCAAAGAACCAGCTCCTGGTTTTGTTGATTCTTTGTATGGTTCTCTTTGTTTCTACTTGATTGATTTCGGCCCTGAGTTTGATGATTTCCTGCCTTCTACTCCTCCTGGGTGAAATAGCTTCTTTTTGTTCCAGGGCTTTCAGGTGTGTCATTAAGCTGGTAATGTATGCTCTCTCCATTTTCTTTTTGGAGGCACTCAGGGCTATGAGTTTTCCTCTTAGCACTGCTTTCATTGTGTCCCATAGATTTGGGTATGTTGTGTCTTCATTTTCATTGTGCTCTAAAAAGTCTTTAATTTCTTTATTTCTTCCTTGACCAAGGTATCGTTGAGTAGAATATTGTTCAATTTCCACGTGTATGTGGGTTTTCTGTTGTTTTTGTTGCTATTGAAGACCACTTTTACTCCATAGTGATCTGATAGGAGGCATGGGATTAGTTCGATCTTCTTATATTTGTTGAGGTCTGTCTTGTGACCAATTATATGGTCGATTTTGGAGAAGGTACCATGAGGTGCTGAGAAAAAGGTATATTCTTTTGCTTTAGGATAGAATGTTCTATATATATCTGTTAAATCTAATTGGTCCAAAGCTTCAATTAATTTCATTATGTCCCTGTTTAGTTTCTGTTTTCCTGATCGGTCCATTGAGGAAAGTGCAGTGTTGAAGTCACCCACAATTATTGTGTTAGGTGCAATGTGTGCTTTGAGCTTTAATAAAGTTTCTTTTACAAATGAGGGTGCCCTTGCATTTGGAGCATAGATGTTCAGGATTGACAGTTCTTCTTGTTGTATTTTTCCTTTGACCAGCAAGAAGTGTCCCTCAGGGTCTCTTTTGATGACTTTGGGTTGAAAGTCAATTTTATCTGATATTAAAATGGCTACTCCAGCTTGTTTCCTGAGACCATTTGCTTGTAAAATTGTCTTCCAGCCTTTTACTCTAAGGTAGTGTTTGTCTTTGACCCTTAGGTGTGTTTCCTCCTGCACTGCGTGGAGACAGGGTGTTGTTGTCCAGGCTGTTCAGACCCTGAAGCAGACACCTGAAGGCTACCGCTGGGGCCCGCTGGATCCACAGGAGCACACGGACTTGGAGATGTGGTGTTGCCGCTCAGGCTGATCTGGATCCGGAAGCGTAGACGTCCACTCATAATCCTTTTAAAAGCTTAATAATTTTTTTGTGTGATCCCAGGTATATAAACATATAAAACACATACTTAAACATTCACTAATCATCTGACATAGAGAAATATATTTTAAAGCAGCTCTCCCATATGCATACAATCTTATTACCATTAAAAATTAAAGTAAAACTTTAAGTAAAAACATCGCATGTTTGAATTGGAAACTTTTGGTCTGTTTCGAAAGTGGGTTGTGCAGGACGGTGTTTTGCTAGGGCAGACACATGTGGAGGCATGTTCTGCTGAAGCAAGTATGTGAAAGCATACATGATGAAGAACTCTTCACTAACCTCACATGTGTGTTGGTTCACCTTCCATTGCATAGTGGCGCTCTGTTTGCTGTGACGTCATAGGCTTGCACCAAAAAGTTTCTGGTGGTGTTCTGACAGTGTCTTGCCACTTGTGCAGACTTGGATCGACTGGCAGGGTGATGTCAGGTGATACAGACGTATGTGGAGTTTTCCTAAAACAGGCTCTAGTATTGAGGCAAGACCCGTGGGGAGGTGAGACCCACAGATGTTTGGAGGAAGTATAAATCGGACTCAATGGACTGTGAGAGAGGCTTGCGTACATAGCTAGCTTTGCCTCACTTCTTTGCTCCTTGGTCTTTGATGATCTTCATTTCTTGGAAAGAAGCACAGCAGAGAGCTTTTCCTGGCATCCCTGCTGGGCATAATTGCTCCTGCTGACTCCTGCCATCAGACCGAGGCCTGGTTGTATCTGTTAGGTCAAGCCGCTGATTCCTGTTTGCTATCCTGACACCACTGCACTGGACTGCTGGTATATTTGTGAAGTGTTTTCAAGTGGATCCTGTGAGCTAAAGTACTGATTTCGTGAACTGGACTGCTGATTTCCTGGCAACGCACATGAAATTTACTCAACAAAAAAAAAAAAAAAAAAGATTCTAAACAGGTCCACTTCCTAATAATCTTTCTTTTTCACTACCCTCTGGTGGGTAATGTACTAGAAGGGAGGTTAAAGCATTTAAAAACATTATTAAAAGTAGGGTTTAAGAAAACCTAAGCTAACACATATTAGTAAGAAAAATGTGTATATTTGCTTTCACAGGAAGGATTAATTTTGGCTTGAAGCTGCCAATTTTTTTTAGAGTATTTCCATATTTTTATTTTATAAACATCAATACTGAACACATGATTTCACATGTTTAGGGACATTTCAGAAATGGTTGGAAATTTGCTCCTCATCTGGAGCCAAACTGCATATATATATAAAATGCTACTCAAGTAAAATCTCTAATAGTATTTTACACAATAAAACAATCTGTGCTGGACATAGTGACAGACATTTGTGATCCTAGCCCGAGGAATGTGGAAGCAGGAACATCCGGTATTCAAGGCCAGTCTCAGCTATGTAATATACCTGAGACAGGTACATGGGCTACATGAGACCCTGAATTCAAACAAACACAATTTTTTTTATAAAAATGTCATGTGATATTTACATGGCAAGTAATTATAAAAAAAGTGTGTATGTATATGCCTATGAGTATGTGTGTGTGTGTGTGTGTGTGAGAGAGAGAGAGAGAGAGAGAGAGAGAGAGAGAGAGAGAGAGAGAGAGAGATTCAGAAGTCAGGATAACCTTCTGAAGTCTCTTCTCTGTTTCTGCCACTTCGCTCCAGGAGCTCACATTCAAGTCTTCAGACTCAGGAGCAGGCAGCACTGCCCACAGAGCCATCTTGCAAGCTCCAGCTGGTATGTTTAGAAACCTTTTACTGTTGAGTTCTTTCAGCACCCACAATATAAAGTTATGTGGACCTGGAGCTTGCCATTACAAGGGGTTTGCTATGCCCATCTCCTAATGCCCAACTGAGTGGGTGATATTAAGCTTACTGTAAAGAAAACAGACAGAAAGAAAATGACTTCACAAGGTCACACAACTAGTAGAAGGGTTGTTACTCATCCTCCTGCCTTGGCAAAGAGCATCTATAAATAAGTGGTGTGATCATTAGTGATGCTAATTAGTACTGGGGTTGTAAGAAATGCCGGAACCCTTTCATTTCTCAATACCATAATCAAAAGCAATTTGTTAAGACAGCAGGCACTTAAAGAGTATTTTAGTTGTTTGAAAGGCCAAGGATCAGACTCTCAGAGATCGAGTTCTGCCTGACAGGATTAGCTAACAGACTCATCACTCCAAGGAGAGGCAAGGATTTCTCCCCCTAGTTCTTTACACACGCCAACACACTGGAGGAGAATTGTGAATATGGCATGTTTCACTTGGGATCCTGAAGACTTTTATGGGGATGTAGTTAATCACTGATAACTTTAAAGTCTTGTAAAACTTTGATACTAAAACAATTGTAGAGCTCCCACAGACTGTACCCCTAATCTTCAGACTAATGATATTCTTCACGAAGTTGCAGCGCCCCCTCCCCCACCAAGATTTTATTTTAAATGAATATCTATAGAATATATATTTTAACTTTAGACCTTTCTTCTGTATGTATATCACAGAGCTAATTCATGCTATAAAAGCTTGACTAAAATATATGCAATCATTACCGATTCTTTTTATTAAATGCTGAATAAATAGGACAAAAAGTCCTACTAAGAACACTTACCAGTCAACTTAGTTCCAGACTGACCAGGTCTAGGAAAGCTGAGACTTTGTCCCTGCCTGGCCAATAACTATTTAACCTTAGGAACATCCCTGAACAGCTCTAAGTTTGGTTCTTCACATATAACACACAAAACTGCTTAACCTCTAAGGATTATGAAGACTACCACCATTTGTGAATACTTGACCAAGGTTCCTTTAATCTAAGCAAATCTCAGTCTTCTCATTTTTAACAGAGATAAGACTACAACATAGGTAACTCATGAAAGAGAAAGAGTGTATCTAAAGGATGTGTGTACGTGTCAGCTTTCTCTAACTACAATAATATAATTGAAGCCATTTGTTTCTAAGAAGAAAAGTGTATCAGTATCAAAAGTTCCTGTCTAAAACTAAGGGTACCGGTGCTTTGAACTTCTGGCTTTAATAGGTCATCCTGGTAGAAACATATAATAAGCCAAGCTTCCTGAAAAAGCAAAGACAAGGGCTAGAGAGACGGCTCAGTGGTAGACAGTGAATACTGTTCTTGTAGATTTGATTTAGAGTTCTAGTACTTATATCATCTGGTTCAGAATCACCTGTACTTAAAACTGCAGGGAAAACCAATACCATTCCTGGAATATTCAGATACACTAAATCTAATAGAAGAGAAAGTAGGAAAGAGCCTTGAACTCCTTGACACAGGGAGGAAATTTCCTAAACAGAACTCCAATGGCTCATGCTCTAAGATCAAGAATTGATAAATGGGACTTCATAAAACTGGAGAGGTCTGTAAGGCAAAGGACATAGTCAATAAGATAAATCAGCAACCCACAGATTGAAAAAAAATCTTCACTAACCCCACATCTGATTGAGGGCTAATATCCAAAATATATAAAGAACTCAAAAAGATAATCATCAAAAAAACCAAACAACCCAATCAAACAAAAATGGGGTATAGAACTAAACTGAGATTTCACAACTGAGGAAACCCAAATGGCTGAGAACATGTAAATAAATGTTGTTTAAAGTCCTTACTGATCAGAGAAATACAAATCAAAATGACTCTGAGATTCTACCTTACACCAATCAGAATGATGAAGACCAAAACCCCAGGTGAGAACACATGTTGTCAAGGATATGGAGAAAGAGAAACACTCTTCCATTGCTGGTAGTATGGCAAACTGGTACAACCACTCTGGAAATCAATCTGGAGGCTCCTCAGAAAATGGAAAATAGATCTACCTGAAGACCCAGCTACACCACTCTTAGGAATATACCCAAAAGATGTCCCACTATGCCACAGGCACACATGTTCCACTATGTTCACAGTGGCCATATTTGTGATAACAAGAAGCTGGAAACAACCTAGATGTCCCACAAAAGAAAAGTGGATACAAAAAACGTTCATTTACACTATGGAATACTACTCAGATATTAAAAACAAGGGCATCCTGAGTTTTGCAGGCAAATGGATAGAACTAGAAAATATCATTCTGAGTGAGGTAACTCAGACCCAAAAGGACATGCCTGGTATGCACTCACTAATAAGTGGATATTAGAAAAAAGAAAACGAAAAGAAAAGAAAAAGTACAAAATACCCAAGATATAGTCCACAGAACTCAAAATGGCCAACAAGCTGAAGTGCCCAGGTAAGGATGCCTCAGTTGCACTTGGGAAGGAAAAGAAAGCAATCCCAAGTGGAGAGGGAGGGAGGGACCTGAGAGGTAAAGTGAGCAGGGGTGGGGGGAGTGAGGGGGGAGAGGGGAACCTGCTCTGATATTGGGTAAGGGAAAAGGTCTAAAGCCCTGAGGGCCACTAGAAAGAATGGAAACAGAAAACCTCAGGAGACAGGAAGTTGTGGATCCCTCCAGAATGCACTAGAGACCTTGGAGTTGACAGACTCTCAGGACTCAAAGGGAGGGACCCTAGATGAAATGCCTGACAGTAGAGAAAGGGAACTTATAGAGCCCACCTCCAGCAGGAAGACAGGACATAAAATAAGGGAGAAGGGGGTCCATCCCACAGTCAAAACACTGACCCATAAGTGTTCCTGTCTGAAAGAATTATAGGAATGGAAATGGAGAGGAGCCTGAGGAAAAGAAGGTCCAGAAACAGGCCCAAAGTGGGATCCTGCTCAAGGGGAGGTCTCAAGGCCTGACACTATTACTGAGCACTCACAAAAACAGACCTAGCATGACTGTCCTCTAGAAGACCTAATAAGCAGCTGAAAGAGTCAGATATAGACATTTGCACCCAACCAATGGTCAGAAATGGCGGAACCCAATTGTTGAATTAGAAAAGGCTGAAAGAAGTTGAGAAGGAGGGTGACACTCTAGAAGGACCAGCAGTCTCAATGAATCTGGACACCCACCCTGAGATCTCTCAAACACTGGACCACCAAACAGGCAGCATATACCATCTGATATGAGGCCCCTGACACATATACAATAGAGGACTGCAGGGTCGGTGTTCATTCAGAGATGATGCACCTAACCTTCAAGGGACTGGAGGCCCCAGGGAGTTTAGAGGACAGGTGGGGTGGCGAGTGGGGACATCCCCATGGAGATAGAGGGATGGGGAGGAGGGATGGAATGTGGAACAGTTGGAGAGTGGGGGGAGGGTGAGATAAAATATGGAGCGTAAATTAATTAATTAATTAAAAAAGAATTTTAAAAATAAAATAGGATATGCAACAGAAACATCTGATATATAACTATTCCAACTTTGTTTGCTACTATTCATGTAGTTTATGAGTCATGGTGTCTTGCTATACATCTAAATGTATATTTAGTAATGAACGTGATAGTGTTCTACAAGCCAATATTCAAGGCTGCAAGTCTAATTTAAAGATATCAATGTTGAATAAAGAATTAAAATGCAGAGAATTCTTAAGAACAATCAACTATTTCTTAGGTGAAGTTAAGAGTAAGTAAATCAGGATTATGACAGAAGCCTGTGTGCTCTGTGCCTATAGCAGGAATAATAAACAAATAGTGTGGTTTGGTAGGAATCAGAGGATGCATTGACTACATCAACACAGACAAGATACATGCAAATGAGACATAAAGACAAATGCTTGATGTTCCAGAGCCATCAAGAACCCATTCTTTGAAGGGAGAAGTGTTCTTTCAGTCTGTTTTCCATTGCACTGACAAAACGTCCAAAGAATAAAAATGGTTTCTTTTACATCACAGTTCAGTCTATTTGGAGGGCTTTTAGCCCAATGTTCAGGCCATACTGTTCGTGGCCAATGCTGCCACAGTGCATCACAGTACACAGAGGCTATCTTTTTAATCCACTAATACTGGGGAAGCAGAGAGAAGGCAATGCATGGTCCCATTATCACCTTCAAAGTCCCATCCACACGGATGTTACACTCAGCTCCTTTTCCTAAAGATTTTACCTCTTCCCAACAGCACCACAGATCGGCAGACAAAACTCTGTACACATGAGTCTTTGGAGGGCCTAGGAGGGATCCTTATCCAAACCATAAAGAGGTAAAGAGAAATCTTAGGCTAAATACTCACAGAAAACCACAGTGACGTGCCATAATAAACAGATACAGGTTGATTATTTAGTGCAGAGTTTTGAGAAGTCGCCACAGAAGAGACTGCCAGGTGACAAGACTGCACCTCATGCTGGTGAGCTTAAGCTTCAGTCCTAAGGCTCTGTGGGGTCTTAAGCAGGGAAGTGGCTAATAAGGTTTGGCACTAAAAGACATGGGGTGGAAGTTGTAGAAGGGTGGTAAAGGGCAAAAGATGATTTAGGAACTATTTCTGAATGCAGAGAGTAAGCTGTGTCCTACTCTGGCAATGGTGACTATTTAATGAAGTCTGCTGCTTTGAGAAATAGAAAGCACTAGATCTAGGGATATAGGGATCTAGAACATTTCTTCAATGGACAACAGGGTCAATGGTGCAGCTTTTGTGCTAGTGACAGTGAGTGAAAGGATAAAGACATACTTTCAATTACGTCATATTGTTTCCTTATTTGGGTTGGGGGGGGGTGGTACCAGGGATGGAGCCTGGGGCCTGAAGCACACTGGGCACATGCTCTGTGGCTGAGCCATATCCCCAGACTCATTCTCTATTTTTGACAACTACCTATTGCATACAAAGCTATCCAGTGATGGAAAATACTTTTAAATTGACTTTGTGAAGGAATTCTAGAAAGTACAACATTAGAGACTACACACACACACACACACACACACACACACACAATGGCTGGGAAGGAGGGAGTTGGGGTGGAGATTCACATGTTTCCAACACAAATAAAGCAGGCTCCTAGGTTGTGTCTAAAGCAATAAAAAGAAGATAGAAGGAAGGCTCAGTGCTGCTGCCTCAGAGTTCAAAGGGGAGTAAGACAGCAAGGAACGGTGTAAAAGCAAATTGCACATCTCTCATTTTCGTGAGGAGAAAGAGGTGACAGTCAACAGAGGAACAAGAGTCAAGGACCAAGGGTAACTGGGTGGAAGGTGTTGCTCTCACACACCAGCAGTGCAAAGGATCAAAACGAAGAAAGACACAATCTAAAACAATAATATGGGTGCTTTATTAAAGACCACCAAATCTGCCAACCCAAATGCATGTACAAAAAAAGGGGGCAGATGAATTAGAAATTATGCATAACTTCTAGGTAAAAGCTTGCAGAATGAAAACTATTTTCATGACTTTCAAAAGCTGCGGCAGATGTATATATGTAAGATCATAATAATCTATAGAAAACCAGCCAAGATCTAATGCTTTGGATATAATAAACACGGTTGTAATTCTGAGGTTTTTCTTTTTTCTCTCTCTCTTTTTTTTAACCCCCACACAAATATAGAAATAAAAGCCAGAATCCACTTTTCAAGAAAAAAAAAAAAAACTGGCACAGTTTCCTAAACAGAAGCCCCACTTACACCAAATCTGGCGCTGCTGGGCGCCAGACATCCACAGCAGGCACCAGACGGAGGAGCTCCTATTGCTAGATTCACAGATTGCTGTCTGGTTGCAATTTCTAGTCATATGTGATTTGGTGGAGCAGAGAACACCCCACCATCACCACCACACCCTGCCACCTTCTCTCTATCAGTTCAACCTCTCGGCTCCATTCATCAAAATAAACATATTTGCCAACCAAGATCAGACCCGGGTAGTAAGTGCTTCTCCTTGGTCATACAGAGCCTCCCTTGACTCCTGTGAAATACTTTGTTAAAGGGATGATGTCGTCTACAAATTGTTAGGCAATTAAAATCTAAAACAAAGAAGATGAGAAGCGCCACATCCCAGCTGCCATCCTTGTATCCAGCTTCTACAGCTTGGTCCTGTCGATTTTTACTGGAGTTGCTTGCTGTCTTTGGTTTTGGAATTAGTGCTCATAGCATTTTAAAGAGTTCTGTGTTTCCTCTTAAAGGTTTATGTTCCCGCCCCCCCCCCAATGTTTATGCCACTCCTATTGTGTGTCAATCAGTTTGAATTTTTTAAAGAGATATCCTAATAATTCTAAAGCCAGTAGGAACATTTGGTTACTTAAAGAATCAAAATATTAAAATACACGTTGGTATATGCAGTAACAGAAATATGAGGAAAGTGTTATAGAAATTACCAAAAGAAAGAAACTGGAAGCATTGGGTCATGTTAGATGCTTTTGAACATTTAGCATAGGGACACAAAACTAGACATATATAGACAGCTTTCCATACTACAGTACACATACAAACACATACACCATATAGTTCTGTATAGAACTGTAAGAATATATATATATATATATATATATTATATATATAAGGATATATATATATGTAAGGATATATATATATATATCCTAAGAAAGGATTATATGTGTGTGTTTGTATATATGCCCTTGTTATACTAAATCATCCCCCCAAAATAAGACTCAACAAAAATAACTAAAAAGATGTACTCACTTAAAAATCATATACCTAGAGTCTGAAACTCCATATATATCCTGTTATAGCCCACAAATGTTTTTTATTGACTGAATTTGTTCTTTGACATTTTCATCATGTATCTGATGCATTTTGATTACACAACTACACTCACACATACACACAAATACACACACTCACACACAAACACACACACTCACACACAAACACACACACACACACTCACACACAATATTGTCTTATCTCCTTTCTCTCCTGTCTCTTCTTGTGCTGACACAGATCACAGACTGTGGCTCATGCTCAAGTTTTCATGCCCCAGCAGTAAGCATCTCATTCTGCCCTTCAATACGGAAATGAAAGAAGCAGCCTTCCTCTGGCTTTGGACTGGAAGAGTAAGAGCAGTGTCACTGAGGCCTTTTGGAGACTTAGGTAACAACTTGATGCTGTCAAATGGCTATACTAGGCCGTGTGTTATGATTTGAACCTCGAATAGCCTCCAGATGCACTTGATGTGAAATCACATTCCCCAGCTGTGGCCCTGTGTTATAAAGATGCAGAACCTTTAGAGATGGGGTCCAGCTGATAGAAGTGGGCCTTCGAAGATTAGGAGTAGCACCTCCAGCCACTCTTTATCCCTTTGTCCCCCCATGAAGTGAGGAGAGGCGAGCACACAGGCCTGCCACCATGACCGCTGCTGTGTCTAACTGGCCCTGGTGACTGAAGCCACGAGCTACAGTAAACCCTTCCTCCCTTAATTAAAGTCTGGCAGGTATTTTAGTCATAGAGATAATACATGTTATAAGAAATGAGAACTGACCACCAACCTCTCCCACCCCTCCCCCTGTATAATGTACTCGCTTTCCACATCTCAATTTGAGAACTTTCAGGCTGGAGAGCTTCTCATAAAGGAACACAAATGGAGACACAGCACACCACAAATACAGAACTACTATGCACCATCTACTATGCCTTTTATTTTCTGAGTGTTCCTCTCTTTTCAGCAAATAAAATTGCTATGAAGACAGGGCAACAATATTATTCTAAGGTACTAAAGACACTTTTTATTTCCTCGATTTTGGGGCAATAACTTAGCAAGAATACCAAAGAAGAACTATATCTAGAACTATTCCAAAGACAGTTCACAGTAGAGAAGATATATTTAACCAATTTGACCAAATTTTATAATTGCTACAGAGGTCAGTTAGTAAGGAAAGAAATATCAACTACCAATCACAGAAAACTAATCAAATGGTGTGATTCAAGAACTAAAGACTAGTTGGTGATGGAAGATTCACATTCATACTGTGCCTATTGCTCTGTTAATAGTATACGATGAAAGAGAATAAATTATAGGAAATGTGGGGGTGGCTGTTTCCTCTATAACCAGATTAATTTAACCAGATTAATTTTCTGAGTAGCTCACTACACAGACACACACACACACACACACACACACACACACACAGAGAGAGAGAGAGAGAGAGAGAGAGAGAGAGAGAGACAGAGACAGAGACAGAGAGACAGAGAGACAGAGAGACAGAGAGACAGAGAGACAGAGAGACAGAGACAGAGAGACAGAGAGAATATTCTCTGCAGAATAATATCTGTTAAAATAAAGGATGTAAATAATCATGTTTCTAAGACACTAGAGAAACTTTCATTTTTTTTCTGATGGATGGAAAAAGATTTTATGCCTTAACTAAACTAGAATAAATATACCTAATTCTACACATACCCATGCACAAGGCTCAAGGAAGCATTAAGCATGGCATTATACACAGTAACCATGGCAATCTTTTTCCAGACTGCTAATTCTCAACTATGGTTTTTCATACACTCGGGTTATTCCCAGACACAGGTAAAGTGATTGCCAAATAAGGACAAGGCCCCGGGTCTGGATCTCTTCATCCATGTAAACACAAGGAAAGGGGGGCACACAGATCCCCAAAGCTCACTGAGTACCCAGCATTGCCAATCAGTCTGTTCCAGGTTCAGAGAGATCCCCATCCCAAAACCAGAAATTAACAAACACACCTAAGATCCACCCCTGGGCTCTCAGGCATGTACACATACATGCACATGTACCCACATGCAAACAAACACACATAGATACTGTAAGTATGTAAACATCAAAAATAAACTTCAAAGACAGTAAGGAGGGTATATAAGAAGATATGGAAAGTGATGTAATATAAAGATGTATTATAATCTTAAAACAAAAGTATTGAAAACAAATGATAACAATGCAGAAGGCAACGAAAACGGTATCAGCATCAATGACAGCAAACCCAAGTGGCATAGCTCTTCTTGTTGCGACATTTGGAGGGACAGCACCCAAACACAATCACTAAAAATAAAAATCAACATTGATTCTTTTGTTTGAGAATAGGTATGAATGTATAGTTTTAGTTGCACTGGATGATAGGCTTGCAAAAGCGAAGACACGTAAGCATTCAGCAGACCTTGCCATCTGTAAGACTGGAAAAAAAAATTGAAAGCAGATACCGGCAGGGGGCACAAGGATCTTCAGATCTCTATCCACATGTTCCCACTCACTTCGCTAATCCACCAGGTCCCCATGCTGACATGAGCTTCAACACTTATTTTCCTTCCTATGTCCTTTAATAGAGTCAGATAGTAGGATGTAACAACAACAAAAGATAAATAGATGTGATTTTATTGATGGTTTGGCCACAAGCAATCAGTATTAGTTTGAGTGTCTTCAAGGCTCTACACTACATTTTCTAAATAATCCACATGACCAAAGGACCAAGCCAAACACTCTACTTCTAACACTGTCTGAATCACACAGTTAATCAATTCTTATTATAACTCACATAAGTGACATGGGTCTTATGTAGGATCTTCAGCTGACTGTGGTCCTGTTTGGCTAGAGTTGCCGGGCTCTAAGGTTTTACCCTAAAGATGAGGTTACACAGCAGTCTCCTGAGTATCTCAATAAAAGTCTCAACTTACATAAGTTAAGGACTAACTGATAAAAAGTATAATGTGTGCATGGAGGCAAAATTAGAGTCTAAAACGTATTGCTTGCCCCCTCCCTCTGTAATGCAAAAGACTTTCTGTGATGAGTGCTTATGATGTGACAGAGCAGTTCTGCAGTCCTTAGGAACACGGCGTCTACCATCACAATCGCATACTGTTCACATCGAGTGCTGCCTCTCTCCACAGAGATGGATGGAAGGACAATAGGAGCAACATTGACATTGACATAAGTGTCATGTAAGGATGCTTGGCAATCTTCCTGCAACTAAAAAGTGGCCAAAGCACAAACAAAAGCAAAGGCACTAGAGTTGAGTCAAATGTGAAGCATTACAATGAAACCAACCTATGGGGACTGGCGGGTGGTTGTCAAAAGCACCCCTCTTGTATGCGATAGTCTGAGGGCAGTCTGTCCCAAAAATACGGACATGGCACAAACTGTCTCTGTTATGAAATAATCTGTAATAAAGAATATGAAATATCGATGAAGGCTTCAGCAATGCAATTAATGTCTGATAACAATAACTACAAAAACTTCTACAACTTGGGAAGAACAATGATATACTGTACTTAATAAAATTAAAATCACTATCTTAAAACTTTGTGTCTGATTTAAAATCCTAAATAGCTATGACTTTGAAAGGATGAGTATATAAAAATGATAAAACTCAGATGTACACTAAAGCCTCCTCATTCTTGGAGTTCCTAATTACCAGGGAAACACATACCCAAGCCACTCTGAGAATGGTCTCACATACTTTATATTGGATGAACATCAAGATTCAGAAATCAACAATAGTCAAGGACAAGGGAGAGAGAGGTGAATTCCTATATCCTGCTAGCAGATGTGAGGATTATATAGTTATTACATGAAAATATTAAAATAGGACTACTATACACTTCCTTGGACCATGTACCCATCACAATATAAAAATATTATATTGTCATGTTTACTTAACTTGTTCATAATAACTGAGCTATAAAAATACCCCAAGTATGGTCAGCTGATGAATGAGTTAAGAAACTTTTTTGTGTTTATATGTTCCAAATTGAGTAGTATTCATCTCTAAAGAAAAGAAAGAGGTCTTCCTAATCCACAAGTTGAAACCAGTATCGGGCATATTATCTGGGCCAAGAACTTGAGACTAGACACTGGAACCTATTATTTTTACTCTGCTCTAAGGATATAGTGTTGAACTGACTCCTAATAATTTGTTATCATACCTACAAATTAGTGCAGCTCTCAGCCATCATCAGAGAAGTTTCTTTCGGCAGTAACAGAGATTAACACACAGACCCACAGGCAGCCAAAGAGCTGATGAATGCTATGCTCTAAGCAGGGCAACTAAATTACGCCCCCCTCCCCGTAAGACTCAAGGCTCATTACAGAAAAGGAGGCAGAAGGATTTTAAGAGTCAGAGATAGTGGATGACTACAAGAAAGCAGACTATTCCAGATACAGCAAGGCTGATGCATATATGAACTCACACTATTTGAGACAGCATGCATAGGACATGGGAAAGCTCAAGCCAGGCAAAATTCTGGTGCGTGTGAAGAATCACCACTACCTAAGGAGCTAGCTACTAAGAGCTGCTGAGATGTGGAGAGTTTTCTTCAAGGGTGGTCCTTATTGAGTTGAGCGTGGTCTGGTGGGTGGCTATATACCCAAAAGTATATGCATGGCACAAATAGTATTTCATAGGGACTAGGAAAGAGGGGTGAATGGATCTGGGTAGAGTTAGAGGAGAGGGGGAATAGGGTCAAAATAGCATTGTATGAAATTTTCAGTGAACTTGTAAAACTGAAAAAAATTAAAAAGATTTTGCCATATAACATAGTTGGACTTAGAAAATCTTATGCTAAGCAAGATATAGAATAATAAAATATCATATGAATTCATTTATATGTAAAATCTAAAATATCTGTATAAAGAGAAATAGAAGACAAAACAATAGTTACCATAAGTAGGGGGCAGGTAGAACCAGTGAGGCGTAGTTGCGGCAACAGCACAGAGCAGATATATAAGATGAATGTAGACAGTCAGGGGCACAGGAGAGGGACTGCAAGGAATCAGTGTTGATTTTACATTCCTGATAAATGTGAAGATTTAGTTGTTCTTTAAAGAAGGAGGAAATGGTGTATGAATTGTTTGATCTATTCATTTGCTTCGCAATGGCAAACATTTCTCTAGCTACCATGACTTAGTATTGGGCAGCGATAAAGGACTAAAGCCCTGAGGACCAGCCAACCTCAGGAGATAGGAGGTTGGGGGCACCCTCCAGAATGCACCAGAGACCTGGAAGGTGAGAGATGCTCAGGACTCAAAGGGAGGGACCTTAGATGAAATGAGTGAGAGTAGGGAGTGGGAACTTATAGGAAGACAAGGCATCAGTTGAGGGAGAGGGGGCCATCCCACAGTCAAAACTCTGAACCATAATTGTTCCTGTCTAAAAGAACTTCAGGGATGGAAATGGAGAGAAGCCTGAGGAAAAGAAGGTCCAGAGACAGGCCCAAAGTGGGATCCAGCTCAAGGAGATGCCCAAAGACATGACACTATTACTGAGGCTAGGGAGCACTCACAAAAAGAAACCTATCATGACTGTCCTCCAAAAGACCCAACAAGCAGCTGAAAGAGTCAGCTGCAGCTGCTCACCCCTGTGTTTGAATTAAGGAAAAGCTGGAAGAAGCTGAGGAGGGCAACCCTGTAGGAGGACCAGCATTCCATTCTCAATTACTCTGGACCCCCGGGATCTCTCAAACACTGGACCATTTACTAGGCAGCATACACCAGCTGATATGAGGCCCCAAACACATATACAGCAGAGGACTGCCGAATCTGGGTTTAGTCAGAGAGGATACACCTAACCCTCAAGGGACTGGAGGCCCCAGGGAGTTTAGAAGTCTGGTGGGGTTGGGGGTGAAGGGTAGGGACATCCTCCTGGAGACAGGGGGAAGGGAGAAGGTATGGGATATGGAACAGTCAGAGGGTGGACCTGGAGGAGAATAAAATCTGAAGTTTAAAATAAATAAATAAATAAATAAATAAATAAATAAATAAATAAAAAATAAATTTTAAAAACCAAAGTCTGGCATGCCATAAGCATATACAATATAGTTATTTAAGAATTTATAAAATCAATAATCATAGAGGTAGGGGAAGAACAGTTACTGGCATGGAAAAAAGGGGATAGTGGTGAGTTGCTGCATAGTTAAAAATCTAAGATTCTAGACGTTGATCTTCGCATCTGCTATAGACCATGGTGCCTCTAGTTCACAACACAGTGTTGAGAATTTAAAAATGGTTAGAAATTTTGTCTTGTGTTAAACACACATACACACACACACACACACACAGAGAGAGAGAGAGAGAGAGAGAGAGAGAGAGAGAGAGAGAGAGAGTTGTGCTTCAATGTGGTAATAGTATCCTAGGTACACACAGAGGTCCAAAGTCTCCAAGTATATACATTAGGTATCAGAACAAATAATTTTCCAAGATTCTTTTAGCCCCTATTCCCTCATTTTACAATACTTTAAAGTAAGCATTGTCTGCTTTCTCATGCAGAACAACTTAACCTGTTGCCAGGGCTACAATCCTCCAAGTCTCTCACCTTTCATTCTAAATGATTTATCAAGTTTTTGTCCCCAGACACAGTGCCTTTCCTAAAAGCAATTATAGTGCCAGCTGGTTATGACATTTTTTTTTAATCTTGACAAAAATAATTAAATCATGCCACAAAAGTTAACAAATAAGAAATTGCACTGTTAAGGACAAATTTAAATGGAAGTCTATTATACACATTAATTATTTCCTTGATCAAATTAAAGTGAAAGTCTCTCAGAGCTTGCCATGCCTCACGCCGCTGTTAGAATGCTCATCTGTGCTTTGGCAACGAGAACAACAGTTCAAGTGAGCGAATTAGCTCAGGTGAAAAAAGCTAGACTTTCTGTGATCCAAATTATGAGTCATTTTATCTAGATTAGGTGATACTTTTCCCACGCACCAGCCAGGCTCTGGTCCAGAGCTGTCTGTATACATTTACTTTTATGTTCTCAAGGTTTCTCTTTCTTTCCATTCTTACTACTACTTAGTTCATAACCCTCTACCCTGTGCTGCCTCTGCACTCCAAACTGTGCTGTGATCCAAAGTCCGGGTTTCATTTAATCCTTTAAAAAGTATAGAAAACAACACTTTATCTCTATTGAAACAAAAGAATAACTAGAAGGGGGAAACTAAGATGACAGAAGAAATTTTTCCTTATAAAATGTTAATATTTGCAAGATCCTTTACATATGCACACGGCAGATATTTGAAGGGGGAAAAATAACCATGAAAACCAGAAAACTGCAAGGCTACACCAAAGACTACAATTATGTTTTTCTGATGGTGCGACCATCCTTCTCCTAAAAGTGTTTATCATAGGGGCAAGGGTCATTCAAAATCTGCCAATTTTAGGTTTCCAAAATTCAAAGAATTGCCTGTTTCCACTGGAGAGAGAACAACTCATAAGGAAGGGCTCAAGGCTTCCTGAATTTGAGTAAACAACTTTAGACCACCGTATAAATAGAAAGACTATTGATAGGTGAGTGCATTGAGGATTGATAGATGGACACACTGATGACAGACAGGTGTGATAATGTCTAGATATATAGTACATTTTACCTCTGGCTATGATAACACACTGTGCTTCGTCGTAATAATGTCATAGCATGAATCACTTTTCTTACAAAGGTCTAAAATCTAGAACTTTATAGTAATATACTATAACTACTCCAGGAACATGGAAATTAGAAATATAGAAATTAGGAATTATAGATAATTAGAAATAATACTGAACACAATTCAAAGTGGAAAAGATAAAATGCTTTTATATCTTCCCATTCTAAACTACAGTTAATACTGTAATCAGCAACATGTAGCTCATATTGAGTTGCATACATTGGCATCAATTCAAAAATAATGATAACATGAACGAAATCAGAAAAGGTCAGTTTTTACCTCTTAGCATGGGCCTGTCATCAAGGGATTAAATATCCTATACGTCCTTCACCAAAGCAGCTGAAAGTGGGCAGAAACATATAGAGAAATGACAATATTCATTATTTTTAGAAATGGCAGTGAAGTTGGTCTTTCCACAGAAGACTTTTTCAGATATTGACAAATACATTTCTCAACATAGATGGCACCCTAAAGGGCTCAAGCTAGTATACGTGTGTGTGTGTGTGTGTGTGTGTGTGTGTGTGTGTGACAAAATTCTGTCAATACAGTAGAGGTCTGACAGAAGCCAAAGAAAGTAAGAGAAGTAAGTAAGGAAGGAGGTTAAATACTTAAATATTAATATTCTATTTATTTATAATATATTATATATACAATGTGATATTTTGTTATATTTATTTTTATGCCATATATTAATATATCATTATATGTTAATATTGCACATTAATATTTAATATTACCTGTCCTACCTGAAACTTGAGAAAGATTCTAATCAGCTGGACAGGGCCAAGTGCTGCAGTCCTCAGACACAGATTAGAAAGAGGGGGAGTCAA
This sequence comes from Apodemus sylvaticus, assembly GCF_947179515.1. Taxonomy (NCBI): domain Eukaryota; kingdom Metazoa; phylum Chordata; class Mammalia; order Rodentia; family Muridae; genus Apodemus; species Apodemus sylvaticus. Next base: position 30,194,234 of record NC_067489.1, read on the forward strand.
GAAGACAGATTACAGACAGGGACAGATGCATATGAAGAGGTGAGCAAAGAAGTCCATTAGCAGTGAGCCTCTGCCTCTGCAGAACTAATGAGGAAACAGGTAAAGAGAAAGGCTTGAATATTCCCAGCTCATAAGCACAGACACTAATTTGGTTCTCAAAGTAGAAATCCCCATTTCATTCCATCCTGGTTTCTGATGCTGCTCAGTTTACAACTGAATTACTTCTTGCTAAAAACCATCACATATCTGTAATATCAGACATTGAAAACCCATTCTGTCCAGCTAACCTGTCACCATCAGAGCTTAGCACGCATGTGCAGCACACTGTAGACTCAGTTACTCACTCTCCTGCTCTCATAGCTGACTTAGAGCTCCATTGACTGCAGCCCAGCATCAGAGTACATTGTCCTCACTATGGCTACCCTAATGACAAGATCCCCACACAAACTCAAACCATCTTTTCTACTTAGTGTGCGGTGCTTTCATACCCATGAAACTTCAACCGTCACAGGTTGAACCATCTCAAGCCAGAAACATTACTAAACGGTGTTGTGGGCAACAGAGCTACTAGCTAAGAAACAGAAGACTGAGGAGATAAACCACAGAAAAGAAGAAATTTCTGGTCAAAAATGTTGTCATCTGTTCATAAAACAAGCGAAACATCTGACTTTATAAAAAGAAAACCAGGAAGGAATAAAAATTAACAGAAAGTCTTTAAATATGAACTACTAGAAGTTGTAGGGGGAAAACAATCACCCAAACGATGATAAAAACAAAAATACAAGATCAAAATATTGATGAACAGAGACAGCAAGATTCCTGAGGGCTAACAAATAAAACTGAAATCAAATAAGTGAAAAAAAAAAAAAAAAGAACCAGACTAGGTGACAGACAAAGCCAACAGGGAAAATAGACATAACAACCCATACACAACATATGTGACCTGTGTTACAGTCTAGATGCTTACGCTTCTACAGATACACTTGTTTAACTCTACTCTCCATTAAGACATGATTAGTGAGAATATAAAAGATACCCCAGAGAGTTTCTTTGCCCCTTCTACTGTGCAAAGACATGGCAAAAAGACAGCCATCCCTGAACCAGATAGCAGTTTTAGACCAGCATCCTGATCTGGGATTTACCAGCACCAGGAATAAATTTCTGTTCTGTGTTCCCAGGTATATGCTATTTATGTTATAATGACCCAACTACCCCAACATAGAGTAGTTTAGAAGAAATATAAGACAGAACGACAATTGTCATTAGAGAGTTAGTGTATAATTAAAAAACAATTCCTTGAAATAAAAGAAACAGTACTCGAAGCATTGAAAGGTACACTGTGGTCAGGTAAAACAAACCCAGGACAAGCAAACCAGAGACACATTAGAGTAATGTTGGCTGAACGTTAAATGGCAGAGTCCTAAAGTCAGTTCAACCAATAGGTCAAATTACTTAAAGCACAAATCAGATTTTTCCACAACAGGACAAAGTACTTAAAGCACAAATTCAGATTTTCCCATATTTGCACCAAACACTATCAATGCACCACTTGGTCCTTCTCCTAGTTCATCTTCTGTTGCTATGGTAAACACTGACCAAAAGCAAACTGGGGGAGAAAAGGGAAGATTTGACTGACAGGCTACACCTTATTACTGAGGGAAGCCAAGGTAGGAATCTAGAGGCACATACAGAGGGAGAGACCGTGGGGCAGTACTACTGATACGTGCTTGCTCGGCTGCCTCTTTTATTGTAGCCCAGGCCTACCTGCTCAGGATGGTTCTGTCCACAGTAAACTTGGCCCTCCTATATCAATTAACAGTCAAGAAAATACCCCCACAGACATGCCACAGGCCAGTCTGGTGGAGAAAATTAATCGACTGAAATTTCATCATCCCAAGTATGTCTAGGTTTATGTCAAGTTGTTGAAAACTATGACAACCTGGAGAAAAGCAATCAGCACAATTGTCCTTTAAGAACAAAAGCAACAGAGTTTCCTGTGGTACTTTGTGTAACTAACATGTTGTGAAGCACTGTCACATTTAAAGAAAAAGAGAGGGATGGGAAGAGAAGAAAAGCCATGAAAATCAATATTTCTAGAAAAAAAATAGCAGAGGAACTTCAGTCAAATAAACATGATAAAAATATCATAAAAGGCAGACAGAGGGTTGACGTGGAGAAAGAGCAACCTGAATTATCTGTATTCCAAAAAACACAGAAATGGTGTCAGGAACAGACTGGAAGGAGGGAAAAAGAAGCTAAAAAGTTGAAAAGGTTTATTGATTTCCTTTGTACACGCAAAGACCAAGTATTAGCAAAGCAAATCCAAAACCAGGAATAAAAGTACAAGCATATTTTATATGAGGTACACATCAGAAATAGCTATTTCCATTATTGGGATGTTCAGAGAAAGGAGAGTAAAGGGAAGCTGATGGTGGGGTGCTTCATCATTGAGCCTAAAAGAAAACTGATGTACTAACAAAAATATAATAAAAATAATAATAATAATTATTATTATTATTATTATTATTATATAAATGAACAGGTACACAGAAAACATTAAAGAAAATATGTCTCCATCATAAAATCAGAAAAAATAATACAACACAGTGAAAGGTCACTGAAGAACCCAAAGTAAGATGCAAACAATACAATTAAAGACAGGACTCTGCAAATACATATATGGATACCAACAGGTTGAACTTGTTAGATCTGAAGATTGAATTGCAAAGTGAACCCTTGTTCATTAATTGCTCCAGACACCCAATGCACATCTTAAATAGCCCAATAATTAAAATTAAAATGTGCCAAAAATAAACTAACCAAACGGGAAAGAACCTGAGCAGATGGTCTGGGTCTTCAACATCTAAGAAGAAAGCAAGCCCAAAGGAAGACAAAGAAAGGACACTGTAGCACTCACCTGAAGGTATTTTACAATTAAAACATCACTACTGTGAATAACCTCAATATAGTAAGATATTTGCAATAATGAAATTATAGAAAACACAAGGCAGAAATGTCCCAACTGGAGTAGACAAATTCTCATCTCTGAAATTCTGAGAATGGTTTCATCATTAGCAGGTTGCATATGTTTGGTAAATCACAAATAACAAACCGATTATTAAAAATATAAGATAAATCCTCCTGTCAACAGTCCCTATTTCTGGCATGCTTACGAAAATTGTTATCATGAGAAATTAATATTAGACTGATAAAATCAGAATACACATATTCTAAAAGTAACAGAGAAATAGACTCTAAATATAACAAACTGGAACTAGAAATAAATTAGAAACAATAATTTTTTTTCTCATGATGACCTTAAAACTGCTTGTAAAATGAATCCTCACCAAAAGAAAATGGGGAAAGTAGTATTTACCAGTTTGGGTAAAGTTAATATTAAAAAGATATTACTTTTATATTCCTAAGACATAGCTAAAAAGCAATTCAAAGGAGATCTAATGACATTTGATTGTTATAAAAGTTTAAAACAAGAAAAAGTCTGAGCATTTAAATTAAGTGCATAATAAAATAATGAAAATCTGAATACTGCCCATCACATCACTGGGTGTTAATAATGTAGTATGTCCATTTACTTTAGTAATATTTGGTAATAATATTTGGTAATAACTAGACAACTGTTAATTTAAGGATGAAATTGTTTGTTAAAAGGGTCTATAAAATGATGTATACTTGTTACAATGTAATCACATGTTCAAAAAAAGAACTAAAACTAGAAGTGGATAATTAGTATAAACTGTAGCTAATAAGTTTAAGAGTTTGCTTTTTCCAGAAAAAAAAAAAAAAACTGAATGCACGCATCACAGTAAAACTAATCAAGAAAACAGAAGAAAACCACAAAATAACAATTCATGAAAACAGAGAAAATTTTAAATATCAGGAGAAACTCTTTTATTCAATTCTATTTTTAAAACATAATTGGAATGTATAATATTCTAAGGAAGATTCAAGTGATCAAGGAAACTTTTCAACAAGGGCTGGAGGGGAGGTTCCCAACCTTCCTAACACTGTGACCGTTTAATACAGTTCCTTATGTTGTGGTGACCCCCAAAATTGTTTTTATTGCTACGTCTTAACTGTAATTTTGCTACTGCTATTAATCTTAATGTAAACAACTGATATGCAGGTTAGCTAATATGCCACCCTGAAAAGGTCATGACCCACAGGTTGGGAACCACTGGGTTAAAGGCGTGGCTCAGCAGGTAAGGGCACTTGCTGCTTTTGAAGAGGATAGGGGTTGACATGCCAGCACCAACACCATGGGTCTCTAAGACCCAAAACTTAATATGACTCCAGATCTGGGGAATAGACACCCTCTTCTTTTTCTGCAGTCCTCTGTATATACATGATACACACAAATACATAGGCACAGACATGTGCATACATACGGAAAATAATGAAATCTTTATAAAGGAAAATGTAAATAGTCCATGTTCAACAAATGAACTTGAGACGTACCCCAATATTTGAAAAGATGTTTTCTTAGTAACACGACCTTGGAAGTTTCGTAGGAGATTTTTCCCACACTTTTAAAGAATAGTGATTTTCAATGCCAAAAGTAATCTCAGGGCTTGAGAATGGGATAGTTATTCTTTATACAAAGATACCATGACCTTGATTTTTAAGACTGCATCTAAAGATCTCACAACATGAAAACAAAGGGCAAATCTTAGGCACAGAGATCTGTGAATCACTAAAAGACTCATTGGCCACATCATCATTTGATTCATCAAGGAAACAAGGGGAGTCAAATGCTGTGGAACCATCAATGTGCGTCTAGAAGGACTTGGAACATGATCATCTCCATGACTGGAGTAAAAGGCCTTTCACCAAAATAAAGAGAAAGACACTAATCAGAAGAGAGTCTTGAGAGAGGCTGGGCCTCTGAGAGGGTGGAGTGTCTCATGACTGGCTAGCTTCCATCTTCAGTTTGGATACATGCTCTACTATGTTCATAGCAGCCCTATTTATAATTGCCAGATGCTGGAAAGAACCCAGGTATCCCTCAACAGAAGAGTGGATGCAAAAAATGTGGTATATCTACACAATGGAGTACTATTCAGCCATTAGAAACAATGAATTCATGAAATTATTAGGCAAATGGATGGAGCTAGAGAACATCATACTAAGTGAGGTAATCCAGACTCAAAAGGTGAATCATGGTATGTACTCACTAATAAGTGGATATTAACCTAGAAAACTGGAATGCCCAAAACATAATCCACACATCAAATGAGGTACAAGAAGAAAGGAAGAGTGGCCCCTTGTTCTGGAAAGACTCAGTGAAGCAGTATTCGGCAAAACCAGAAAGGGGAAGTGGGAAGGGGTGGGTGGGAGGACAGGGGGAGAGAAGGGGGCTTATGGGACTTTCGGGGAGCGGGGGGCTAGAAAAGGGGAAATCATTTGAAATGTAAATAAAAAATATATCGAATAAAAAAAAACTCAGTATAATAAAGGGTTAAGTGTTTTAGCTAAAGGACAAAAAAAAAATGTTTTAAGAATGAGAATTCCTATTTTCTTTGTCTAAGAATAATCTGAAGTGTTGTTCCGGGGAAAGGGTCCATTGAACAGAGAGTTCCCAGGGCCCCAGTTCCGTCTTACCTTTGCCACCCCAGACAGCCTTGTTTGATCCACACAATCGAGGCTGGGTTGCAGCCACTCCTGGTATCCTGCCAGTGTGAAGAGAAGCACAGGTATGGAAGACATGGCTCACTCATAGTTCTCCCTCAGTACACTGACCACAGGTACACATCAATCACAAGGTCACATTTCTATGCAAGGTGAGCAGACAGGTGTCTAAGGAAACAGTCACGCGACCAGCTACAGCTCCAGCTGCTCTCGATACAGGTAGACACGTTCTATCATTCAGCTTGACGAGAAAATACTAGGAAAAGTTTCTGAAACCAGGAATGAGATGACCATTCCTCCCCTATCGAGGAATTGCATCTAGGCACAGCAGAAAGCAATCACATAATAGAAGACAAACTAGACTTAAATCGTGAAGATATGTTTTAGTAAAACATGTCAATCTGGAGGTTCAGGGAAAAAAAAACATAATTGAAAAACTACTATCCAGAAAACTTTTGAAAGAGAAAAAACAAATGATTAGGTGATTTCGTTCTATGGATAGGTAGAAAGTCTAGGTGTTAAAACACATTTTAAAGCCAGAGCCACAGCTACTTCTGTTGCATATGGGGAGTGGGTATTGACAAAGAACGGATATCAAAACTATGATTCCAATGTACAGGGAAGTTGAAAACTATGCTAAAGTGAGGTCCTGGCTCGGTGAGAAAAAGGCTCAACAAACTCAACTCAGGGAAAGAAAAGGTGAGCTTAGTGCTATAGGGTAAATTTAAGTGAGCCAAAGATTTAAAATAATAGTTACCAGAAATAATAAAAAGCCAGGATAATTCCTTTTTTTTAAATATATTTTTATTTTCTATATTCTTTGTTTACATTCCAAATGATTGGAGGTCAGCATGCAGAAGAATGCGAATTGATCCATTCTTATCTCCATGTACTAAACTTCACTCCAAGTGGGTCAAGGACCTCCATGTAAAACCAGACACACTGAAACTAATAGAAAAGAAACTGGGGAAGACCCTCGAGGACATGGGCACGGGGGGGGGGGGGGGGGGGAAGTTCCTGAACAGATCACCAATAGCTTATGCTCTAAGATCAAGAATTGACAAATGGGACCTCATAAAATTACAAAGTTTCTGTAAGGCAAAGGTCACTGTTAAAAGGACAAAATGGCAAACATCAAATTGGGAACGGATATTCACCAACCCTACATCTGATAGAGGGCTAATATCCAATATATACAAAGAACTCAAGAAGTTGGACCCCAGGGAACCAAATAACCCTATTAAAAAATGAGGCACAGATCTAAACAAGGATAATTCCTTCTAACCATAAAGGCATGAACTTTTTTCTAACTACACCAGAAAACCTCCAGATCCCATAAAGGAACACAGATGCATTGACTTAGAGAATTTCAGGACAGGAAAGAGAGACCCGTGAAGAGGGAGGAAATATCTGATGATCAGAAAACAAAAGTACAATTCTAAAAACATTTTCAGTTTAAATCATATAGTATTTAGGAGGCCTTGAGAAATAATATCAAAAGAGACAATAGAATGAAATAAAAGTTCATTATAATTTACAGGGGAAAAAATTTTACTCAGAATCATGAAAAAGTTCTCACCTAACTCATAGTAAGAAAAACAAAATTATGAATATATTATTTTTATCATGTTAGCACAATTTCAGGAGTCAGTGACAAGCTCTATTGTCAAGGCTGAAGGGAAACTGATAAGCTCATATATAGCCGTTAGGACAGTAAATTAACATAACTCCCAGACAAGGCAACTTGCCAGTCTCTTCCAACATCTTTTAAATTCTCTAAGCAAGCAATTCTGCCTCTGTAGATTTATTCTGCAGTACACAAATATAAACGTATGATATTCTCATTTGTAATATTGTTTAAATATCAAAAGATTTTAATAAGCCAAATATCTCTAAGGCAATTATTATCATACATAGCTACTTGTGTGCAAAAAAAATACACAGCTATTGAAAATAGAACATTTGTGTCAGCAAGATGGATCATTAAATCCATAAGCACATATGCATATATACCCACACATGCATACCTGCATGTGTGCAGACTAACACACACACATATACCCCACAGATATACATACACACATACAAATTAAAATGTAACTTAAAAACAAAGTCCAACAATGGTAGCTCAGTGATTTAGTCTCAGCCCTCAGGTAGCAGAGGCACACAGATCTCTGTAAGTTCAATGCTACCCTGGTCTACATAGTGAGTTCCAAGCCAGCCAGAACCGCACAATGAGACGGTATGTCATAAAAGGCAGGGAGGAAGAAAGGAAGAAATGAAAAGAGGGAGGGCAGGGAAAATGGAAGGAGGGAAAAGAAAACAAACTAATTTTGTGTATATGTATATAAGTATTTCTAGGTGCAATATGTTAAGTGAAATTTTGTGTGAAATGTGCTTCATTCCTATAAAAAAAAAATGAAGGTATAAGGGTTTATTTTTTAGCTTAGGCTGCATTACAAAACTAACCAGACATATCAGGAGTAGCATCAGTTTACATGAGGATGGTACGTAGAGTCAAGAGAGCTAGGGGAAAGGAGCACCATAGAAAGGAACTTGGTTTTACTACCAATTTATTTACTTGGGTTTCTGACCATGTAAATATGATAATACAGAAAGAATAAACTTAAAGGCAAAACATCATTTTCATTTACTGCTGCTATTCTAAGAAACTTGAGATGCTATAAAAACAAACAAATCCAACATACTTGATCACCTGGCATTCAAAAAGCAATTGACTCCTTGTGGCCATTGTCCTTTGACAGACATAAAGCACCTATAATGTGCTTTTTATTTGTACATTACATTCCTTTTTCAATTAAGTAGAAATCCCATTGTTCAAGTGGCCGCCCCTCCCCCACATACAGCATAAAGTGTTAATAATAGATTTAACAGGTGGGAAAATGGGTAGCGGTAGGAATTTCTATTGTTCACAAGGTAGGTCAAAATCCTAGCTCCCTAATTACCTCTCTTTTGTAAATGCTAATTGGGAAGAAAGCCAAGAATACAAATAGAGAACACCCTGAGAAAAATTCTCTCCATGGAGAAACAGTGGGGCTTGATAGATTTTCAATGGTTTTGTTCATCAAAATAGAATCATCTTGTCACAACATTAATTTTCTACAATTCACTTTCATAAAGCGAGGCACACAGGCTTTCTCCATAAATTACTATTTTCCAGCTTTCACCAAGCCTTTTGTCCTAGTGCGGGGAGAAGGCTGGTGGGAGGGTGGTGGGGTGGGGCCCAGGGGAGAGTGAAAGAGTAAAAAGAAGCGATTTTCAGTCTCTTGAAAACTGTTCTCCTCCATAGCTCCATATTTATGGGACTCCATTGTTAAATACCCCAAGGCCATCTCCTAAATCACCAAATCAGAAACAGATCTATTTATGATTATTTGGAAAACAGTGGCATTTTTTTTTATTGGAAACATTCACTCTGTAGAACAGGCTAGCCTCTAAAAGAGATCCACCTGCCTCTGCCTCCTGAGTGCTGGAATAAAAGGTGTGCACCACCACTGCTGGGTTCTTTTTCTGATTTGACCTCAGAGATACTGTGCTATATTTGCCTATCTTCTATCTATCTATCTATCTATCCATCTATCTATCTATCTATGTACCTATCTACCTATCTACCATCTATCTATCTATCTATCTATCTATCTATCTATGTACCTATCTACCTATCTACCATCTATCTAACTACCATCTATCTATCTCCTGGTTATTGGTGTTTAGGTTGGGTTTGGTTTCAGATGGGTTGTTTTAGTTTTGGGTTTTTAGTTTTTGTTTTGTTTTTACATTTTACTCTGTACTTTTCTTCTTTTTCCCCCTTTTTTAATGTATGAATCATTTTATCTATTTACATTTCATATATTGCTCCCCTTCCCGGTATCCGCTCTACAAACTCCTCACACCACTGCCCTCCCCTTTGTCTCTAGGGGGTACTCCCACACCTACCCACCTACCCAGGCCCACCTCACCCATCTAGCATCCCCCTTCTCTGGGGCATCATGCCTCCGACAGGAACAAGTGGCTCCCCTTCCACTGACACCAGATGAGGCAGTCCTCTGCTACATATGTAGTGTATAGACCAGCCCATGTAAACTCATTGGTTGGTCGTTTGGTCCATGAGAGCTCAGAAGGGTCTGGTTATTTGATGCTGTTGTTCTTCCTAGGCGGTTGCAGTCCCATTCAGCTCCCTCAGTCCTTCTCAACTCTTCCATAGGGGTTCCTGACCTCAATTTAATGGTTGGCTATGAGCATCTACATATGTCTTAGGTGCTGACAGAGCCTCTCAGAGAACAGTCATACCAGGCTCCTGTCTGCAAGCATATCTTGGTATCAGCAACAGTGTCAGAGTTTGGTGTCTGCTGATAGAATGGATCGCACAGTGGGGTGGTCTCGAATGGCCTTTCCTTCAGCCTCTGCTCCATTTTTGTCCTTTATTTTTTTTTTCTATATTCTTTGTTTATATTCCAAATGCTTTCCCCTTTCCCGGTTCCCCCCTCCCCATCGGTCTCATAAGCCCTCTTCCCTCCACCCATTTCCCAATCACCCCCTCCCATTTCCCTGTCCTGGTATTCCCCTACAATGCTGGATCAACTCTTTTGGGAACCAGGGCCCTCTCTTTCCATCTCTTCTTGGGTATCATTTGATATGCTAACTGTGTCTTGAGAATTCAGAACTTCTGGGCTAATTAATATCCACTTATCAGTGATTGCATTCCATGTGTATTCTTTTGTGATTGGGTTACCTCGCTTAGGATGATATTTTCCAGCTCCAACTATTTGCCTAAGAATTTCATGAATTCATTGTTTTTAATTGCTGAGTAGTATTCCATTGTGTAAATATACCACATTTTCTGTATCCATTCCTCCATTGAGGGACATCTGGGTTCTTTCCAGCTTCTGGATATTATAAATAAGGCTGCTATGAACATAGTGGAGCATGTGTCCTTATTGCATGCTGGGGAATCCTCTGGGTATATGCCCAGGAGAGGTATCCTCTGGAAGTGTCATGTCCAGTTTTCTGAGGAACCACCAGACTGATTTCCAAAATGGCTTAGCATCTTGCAATCCCACCAGCAGTTGAGGACTTTTCCTCTTTCTCCACATCCTCGCCAACACCTGCTGTCTCCTGAGTTTTTAACCTTAGTCATTCTGACTGGTGTGAGGTGAAATCTCAGGGTTGTTTTGATTTGCATTTTCCTAATGATTAATGATGTTGAACATTTCTTAAGGTGCTTCTCAGCCATTCGAAGTTCTTCAGGTGAAAATTCTTTGTTTAGCTCTGTACCCCATTTTTAATAGTGTTATTTGGTTCTCTGGGGTCTAACTTCTTGAGTTGTTTGTATATATCGGATATTAGCCCTCTGTCAGATTTAGGGTTGGTGAAGATCCTTTCCCAATTTGTTGGTTTCCATTTTGTACTTTTGACAGTGTCCTTTGCCTTACAGAAATTTTGTAATTTTATGAGGTCCCATTTGTCAATTCTTGATCTTAGAGCATAAACTATTGGTGTTCTGTTCAGGAACATTTTCCCTGTGCCCATGTCCTCAAGGGTCTTCACCAGTTTCTTTTCTATTAGTTTCAGTGTGTCAGGTTTTATGTGGAGGTCCTTGATCCACTTGGAGTTGAGCTTAGTACAAGGAGATAAGAATGGATCAATTCGCATTCTTCTTCATGCTGACCTCCAATTGAACCAGCACCATTTGTTGAAAAGGCTATCTTTTTTCCACTGGATGTTTTCAGCTCCTTCATGAAGTCATTGTTTTTAATAGTTGAATAGTATACCATTGTGTTAAATGTACCACATTTTCTGTATCCATTCCTCTGTTGAGGGACATTTGGATTCTTTCTAGCTTCTGGCTATTATAAATAAGGCTTCTATGAACATAGTGGAGCATGTGTCCTTCTTATATGTTGGAGCATGTTTTGGGCATGTTCCCAGGAGTGGTATAGCTGGGTCTTTAGGAAGAACTATTTCCAATTATCTGAGGAACCTCCAGACTGATTTTCAGAGTATTTATACCAGTTTGCAATCCCACCAGAAATGGAGGAATGTTCCTCTTTCTCCACATCCTCACCAGCATCTGCTGTCACTTGAGTTTTTGATCTTAGCCATTCTGATTGGTGTAAGGTGGAATCTCAGGGTTGTTTTGATTTACATTTCCCTGATGACTAAGAATGTTGAATATTTCTTTAGGTGTTTCTTGGCCATATGAGTTGGGAATTTTTTCTTTAGCTCTGTTCCTCATTTTTATTTGGGGTATTTGATTTTCTGGGTCTAAATTCTTGAGTTTTTTGTATATTTTGGATATTAGCCCTCTATCAGATTCAGGGTTAGTAAAGATCATTTCCCAATGTGCAGGCTGGCATTTTGTCCAACTGCAATGTTCTTTGCCTTACAGATACTTTTCAGTTTCATGAAGTCCCATTTGTCAATTGTTAATCATAGAGCTTGAGTCATTGCTGTTCTGTTTAGGAAAATGTCCCCTGTGCTGATGTGTTCACTTCCTCTTCTATTAGATTCAGAGTATCTGGTTTTATGTGGAGTTCCTCGATCCACTTAGACTTGAGTTTTGTACAAGGAGATGAAAATGGAACAATTTACATTCCTCTACAAACAGACTGCCAGTTAGACCAGCATCATTTGTTGAAAATGCTGTCTTTTTCCCACTGTATGTTTTTGGCTTCCTTGTCAAAGGTCAAGTGACTATAGGTATGTGGGTTTATTTCTGGGTCTTTAACTCTATTCCATTGATTTACCTGTCTGTCTCTGCACTGATACCATGTAGTTTTTATCCCTATTGCTCTGTAGTACAACTTGAGGTCATGAATGGTGATTCCCTCAGTTTTTTTATTGTTGAGAATTGTTTTCACTATTCTGGATTTTTTTGTTATTCCAGATGAATTTGAGAATTGCTCTTTCTAACTCTGTGAAGAATTGGGTTGGAATTTTGATGGAGATTGCATAGAACCTGTAGATTGCTCTTGGTGAGATGGCCATTTTTACTATGTTAAATCTACCAATCTATGAGCATGGGACCTCTTCCCATCTTCTGAAGTCTTCTTTGATGTCTTTCTTCAGAGGCTTGAAGTTCTCGTCTTATGGATCTTTCACATACTTGGTTAGAGTCATACCAAGATATTCTATATTATTATGACTATTGTGAAGCATGTTATTTCCTTAATTTCTTTCTCAGCCCATTTGTCCTTTGTGTAGAGTAAGGCTACTGGTGTGTTTGAGTTAAAATTTTATATCCAGCCACTTTGCTGAAGTTGTTTAATCAGGTATAGGTATTCTCTGGTAGAATTTTTGGCAGTTCTTTGGTATACTATCATTTCATCTGCAAATAGTTATATTTTGACCTCTTCATTTCCAATTGGTATCACTTTGACTTCCTTTTGTTGTCAAATTGCTAGAACTTCTTGTACTATATTGAATAAATAGGGAGAGAGTGGGTAGCCTTGTCTTGTCCATGATTTTAATGGGATTTCTACTAGTTTCTCTCCATTTTATTTGATGTTGACTGTTGGTCTGCTGTATATTGTTTTTATTGTGATGTTTAGGTATGTTAGAACTCACTCTGTAGATCAGATTAGTCTCAAACTCACAGATCCATCTGCCTCTGCCTATGGAATGTGGGGATTAAAGGCATGCACCACCACCACTTAACATGAAGTTTTCTAACCAATTAAAGAGTCATGTGTTAATAATGAACTTTGAAGACTTAATAATGACCACAGTTATAAGCCAATCAAAATTTGAGCAAGTATCCCTTAAAAATATCTCATTGACATAGTGTTTCCTGTATCCTTACATTCAAATTATAAAAGAGCTCTTCTTGGATAATTATAGATAAGAATTCTAAAATAAATAATCAAGGTACCCAAAAGCATACACAGAGGAACTACCCAGCCCATACATGGTATTCATAGTTCCTCAGTGCTTATTCAAAGTGTTGTTAGTCTCCCTTTGGATTAAAAGAATGGGTGTAAGTTTTAACTCTGAAAAAAATGTTTTCCAAAGGGAAATTCTTCTGCTTCAGACGGTTATAATGGAAGAACAGACACTGATGGCACAGATAACACAGACAAAATGATAGATATAAGAGGCCCCATCCTTCCTGTGGTGCAAATGGTTGCTTAATCAGGAGGTTCATTTATCTGAAGGGTCAGTCATTTTGAACATAGGTAGGAATTTTTAAAAAGCCTTCAGAGGAAAAGGAAAGGGAATACCAGAGAATAGTAGGAGAAAATATAATTATAATGTATCACCTATACATAAGTAATTATGAGACTGTCAAAAACTAAACCAATTTACTCAAAATTTTGACATTCAAAGATCATAATTATCTCCAATTTTTAGTTTCAGAAAGGTAAATGTCATATACTGCGTGTGATAGGTTGATCCTAGATTTTAACTAGCTACGTAAATCATGTATACCTACACTACAAAAAAGTAGGAGAAATACTATCTGTGTGAACACAGCCAAATGATAAGACAGGGTGCCGTGCAAAAGGGGAGGATAAAGGGCACTGTGAAAAGATTCACATACCACATACACTTTTCCTTAAGTGCCCGGCACAATGAACATATAAGATGAAAGCAGAGAAAAAAGAGAAGGGATTAAAGAGATTCGCCCAAGAAAAACAAGCAAAGCTTAGCCTTGGACACTGACCCTGGAACAAGAGTCCTTTTTTGTCTCACCCACGTCATGAAAATCTCTGTGTTCCAGATCCCTCACATTATATACACCATCCCAAATTCCCTGAAAAGGACCAAGCTCTCTTTAGAATTTGCATTTCAGAAACCTCAAGAAAAAAAATTCCATAAGCTGACTACATTTTAGAGTGTTTAAGTTAAATCTTCATAGCAAAAAAAAAAAAAATAAAATAAAATAGTTTGGAAAGTATCTTCTTCTCTATGCAGAGACAGTCCTACCTGATGACCTCACTAGATCCTTGTAGGGAAAAAAAAAAAACAATAAGGGAAGTGGACAGCAAGGAAGTGTTTTGCATATTTGATATGGGGAAACAGAAGACTGGTTGAGCAGGGTGGAAAGGGAGGGCCTGCCGCACCAGCACCACCAGTGGGACTTGATGGAGGTTTTAGGAAAAAGGATTATTTGTCAGGGAGAGAGAATTAAAGAAAGATTAATTAAGCAACGTTGAACAAGTCCAGTGAGAACCAAAAGATTCTAAGAGCAAGAAAAACAACCTCTTTTCTCCCGTGGCGGTAAGCTACAGTTGGAAATATTTGACTATGAATAATTCACTGCAGATCTCTCAAAAATACAGATTACCAACAGAAAGCACAAATGAACCAGAAAGTAGAAAAACTACAGAGTCTCTCGGCCCACAGCTTTATCGAGTGAAGGTAGGTGCAGTAGATTTCTCTAGGCCTCTGGGAACGTGGACTTAAAGTAGTACAGGATAATCTTGCTTTAATGTCTCCCTGTAAGCTTATCAACAATGTGCTAATAGTTCACATATTTAGGCTAAACATTCACACATCATTTTAAATGGTCTAATTGTCCAATAAATTGTTTAAAACTTTTTTAAAAATCTTCAGTGTTCCATAAAAATAAAACACTCTTTCAGAATAATTGAAACCAGCAATGCAAAACAAATGTATTTCCTTGATAAATTTAGTCTTAAGCAAGCTTTAATTTATATGCTAAAATTTTTCAATTTAGTTCAAGGTTTGGCAGAGATATGTTTATTTTAATTACTGGCCTTCAAAGTTCTAGTTTAGGAACAAACATCTGCTCCTATCCAGTTTCCAGCATAAAATGGGCGAATTTCTATACATTGTAATGAAGGCTGTGGACTCACTATATAGATAAATATATGAACATATGTACACTCATTCCTCCCTCTGGAAAGTTTACAAACTTTCAATAAACATACTTTATGATTCAGGTAGAAGAATCTTGTAGAAAGATTATACTACTCTTAAATCTGAATGAATATTCACATATGAATTTGTGTTCAAGTTAGATGCTAATACAGAGAACATAACACCACATAAATGTATGTAAATTTCTCAGTGGAACCTTGTTGAGTAGCCTTATAAATCTTGCGCTCCTCTCATTGCTGTATAGAGATTCATAAGACAAGATCAAAACTTCTCAGCAGAAAACTATAAATAGTGTACACAACTACTTTGGAAGCCTGGTAAACATTTGAAAAATAGTAATATGCAACATTCATTTCTCAGCCTTTGGGAGAAGTAAACAAAACCTGTTGAGGTTAAAGTTACATGTGCTGAGACATTATAAAAACTTGTTTTCTTTTTGCAGATAACTATGAATAAAATCTCATCTCAATTACAACATCTTTCCATTTTTCCATAGCAATAGCTACATACATGAAGACATTGCTAAGCATATTTGACTTCATCAGACTTTCAAAAATATTCAATTATAGAAGCTGGGAAATGGTGGCCATTGGCCATTCACAAGACTGGGAATAAGTATGAATTTAGATTAAACTAATATCAAGACATAAAAGCAAGTCCTGCAGTGGTGGCGCACGCCTGTAATCTCAGCTCTTGGGAGGCAGAGGCAGGCAGATTTCTGAGTTCGAGGCCAGCCTGGTCTAGAGAGTGAGTTCCAGGTCAGCCAGGGCTACACAGAGAAAACAACAACAACAACAACAAAAGATGTAAAAGCCAATAACGCCTATATTGCCTGAAAATAGGCGAAAAACAAAACAAAAACAAAAGCAACAAAAACAAACCAAAAAACATATTTTAATGTAGTAATTTTAGGTAATTTTTCCTTCATTCCTTTTCTTTATGGCATTACCATCTATTATGTAATGGTGTCAAACTATTCCATTGATATGCATAATTATATGAAACATTATGTTTGCAGCAGAGGACAATTAACTGTTTTGCAGTAGAGGATAGTGAGGAAACAAAAGACAAATATGTCAATAGAGCCAGCTAAGTCACAGGATAGTAACATTCAGTCCAAAGCGTTAAGGAGGAATTCTGCTCACCTGTTTCAGTTGCTAAATATGAACTTAAAATGCAAATCCTAGCCACAAAAGAGAGTGTCAGAGTCCTCCAGGAAAAGACCAGAGAGGCAGCTTCTCTCTATAGCAATGATTTCTTGGAGTCACCTGGGGAGCTTGTTAAGTCTCTGGGTCTGTGCTCTGACATCTTCTTTGGTTTGTGAGGTGGGAACTGAGAGTTCCCTGTTCTATGGAACTCACAAATCCCACTTTCCCTGAGAAATTTAGTGCAGTAGAGCAGAGTACTGGGAAGAAAAAGAGCACAGAACCAAAGTTCTAATGCAATGCTTCTACTCAGAGCAACCTTCGAGCAACCCACAAGACAAAGCTATAATGAAGATACTCCCTTTGCACCAGGCTATGATTGAACAGGGCATGAGTGCACTTAGAAATCAACAGAAAAACTATGGGGCCGCCCATGGCGGAAGCATCTTGAGAATTCTAAGGAGCTGCAGTTCCATCTCATCACTAACATTCTTAATGTCAGGTCAGCCTCACACTTAAACATGCCATTCAGAAGTAACTGATAGAGTTAGTTCTTTTACTCTCAAATGTGTGTGTGTGTGTGTGTGTGTGTGTGTGTGTCATGTGTGGTGCATAGTATGTATGGTGTATAATATGTATCTTTCTGTGTGTGTATGTATGTAGTGTCTATAATTTATGTATATGTAGTATGTGTTTCTCTGTGTGTGTACTGTGTGTATGTGTTTGTGTGTGTAGTGTAAGTAGTGTGTGGGTAGTATGTATGTGTGTAATATATGTATTTACACTGTGTGCAGTGTGTGTGTAATGTATGTTCATGTAGTGTGTGTACTTCTCTTTATGTGTGTGTAATGTGTGTCTATATAGCATGTGTATTTCTATTTGCATGTGTCTGTGCAGTGTGTGTATTGTATTATTGTGTGGTATGTGTCTGTGTAGTATATATAGTGTGTATAATTAATGTGTATATAGTGTGTGTTGTATGTTTATGTTTGTATGCATGGTATATGTAGTCTGTGTGGAGTGTATATGTGTAGTATGTGTGTAGTGTGTGTTTCTGTGTGTGATATGTATGGAGTCTGTATTTAGTGTGTTGTATGCATATGTATAGCATTAGTGTAATGTATATGTGTGCAACTAGTATGTGTGCATGCATAATGTGCATTTTTGTGTGTGTAGTGTGTGTGTTTGTGTATGTGTGCATATGTAGTTTTTGTGTGTTCAGAGTATGTTTAATGTCTGTGTGTATAATGAGTGTATATGTGTGTGTATAATGTGCATGTGTTTGTGTGCATGATGTGTGTATGTTTCTGTGTGTATATGATGTGGTATGTATGTAGTGTCTTGTGTGTGTGTGTGTGTGTGTGTGTGTGTGTATGATATGGTATGTATGTAGTGTCTTGTGTGTGTGTGTGTAGTAGGGGTGAGTGTGTTATGCTGTGTGACTTTTTTTGTTTCTTCAAAAAAAAGAGAGCTTAGCTGAATGGCTACATGCAACTTCCTTTTTAAAAGAACACCAATATTATATACAAAAAAAACGCAGCTCTGCCAACCACATTTTCACTATGTGTTTAAGGTAAGGTTGAGAAAACTAGAGAAAGAATTGTGTGTGTGTTTCTAAAAAGAAAAGTCAGCCTTGCCTGAGTGGGTGTCTACCATTGTCTCTCCCAGCAAGCATGCCCTCTTATCTGGTACTAGGGTAGATTTTCATCTGAAAACTCCTCTGCCTCTGTCTCCAGAGTCAAGTTGTTAGCCTCAGGGTCCTCCTTCCCCTAAGAATCACATGTTTCTGCATGAATCTGTTTGCAAAGATAATTAGAAATGACAATTAAATCAAAAATAAGGAAAGAAGGCTTTATAAAAGATCCTTTTCTTATTTTGCTTCAAGGATACTTCCACAAAACTAATGTGGTAGAAAGCTGCAAGGGACATGAAGGGTATTCTCAGGAAGAAAGACAGGCATGAAATACAAACATCACATTTTAGAGAGGTCGAATAAAACAGCCAGAGCTTCCTTCTAATTATAGAGAGGAAATAAGAGTCAGAATTTAAAAAAAATATTCAAATTGGGTATTCAGCAGTGGCCTTCTCATTATTAAAACTCAGCTGTCTATTGAGATGTCAAGGCTAAAATAACTTTATTTTCTTGGTCTTTGTTCACAGGGGTGTGGCCACATATTTAGGTCAATTATCTATAAGATCGAGTATTCTGAACTGGCTCTGTAATAGGTCCAGGCTCATAATAAGGATTGATTTGACCTTGACTTGTTCTGAGAATTTTGGTGATGCAAAACTCAAGTCTTCAGTCAGCACCTATTTCAGTAAACAATGAATGTAAAAGACACCATAGGAAATAAAGAACTACCAGATAGAGCAAAAGTAGAATAATTCATCATTCACATGCTACAGGTTAGACCACAGTAGTCACAATGATAGAAGCTAAGACACCCTAACCAAAAAGAACACTGTTCCTTTAACATTTCAGTCAAATTTCCCAAAGATTGTGGGGCATTGAGAGAATTTGCACCTTCACAGAATCTATTATGTCTATATTCAATGCAAACCCAGAGCTTCCTTGTAATATAATCAAGATATGGAAGAATTTCTGGAGAATATGGGTTCTCACATGCATATTAAAAGGGAACAAATGTTCCAGATCTCTCTTTTGTCTTTTGCTGTTTTGATGCCTGCTAAGCAACAGATTTCTAGAGGGCAAGATGGATTGCTTTGTAACACTTTTGAGAGTTCATAGTAACTGTTTAACTTAGATGAATGCCAGGCTATTGTCTTAAATGGCAACATTACTTACAATTTTTTATTCAGCTACAATGAACAAGAACCATAGTAGTATCCTATATTTGAGGTTTCTAACTCTATTCTTCAGGCTTTTCATAAAATCTCTCCCTTCAGGCCTGCGGAAGAGCTAAATGTTAATTATGGTAGTTTGGTAGACAAATAGTTGATCAACAGCACAGCAAGTTAATCAAAGCATTCTGCATGTAAAATAAAATTGCGATGGATGATTCTCTTCTTAACCCTGATACTGATTAGTAACATGGTTTTATTGCCAAGGAAAACGATGTGGCCTTGCTGGATAAAAATGCACCCCTTCCACACATCACTAGCACCCTGAAAATGATCATAAATCACAATCGGTCCTTGTCTAGGAGAAACTGTGTGTGTCAGCATGAGCTTGTAACACAGTTGCAAGGGCAGGAATCAAACACGCCTTTTAAGTGTTTTAGAAAGAAAGACTGCTTCAGAGAAGCCAGGAGGAGAAACACAACCACAGTACACCTTTCTGTAACTGATGCTTTTAAATAAGGATGGGCTTGTCTTCTCCGAAGCACAGTGTTAATTTATGTGTCTCATTTTGGGCAGTGTCTCCTTTCTCTAATGAAATGACTGCTTTCCTGGCACAAGTCTAAAAACTACTCCATTGCTCTGAAACAAACTCTTCTGCAGAACTCTTCTGCAATGTGAAATGAACACATTGTGTGTGTTTGTGTGTGTGTGTGTATGTGTGTTTGTCTGTATGTATATATGTATGTATGTATGTATGTATATATGCATGTCTGTATGTGTGTGTGTCTCTGTGTGTGTTTGTGTATGTATGTGTGTTTGTGTGTGTGTGCATGTGCATGTGTGCGTACATGTGAGTATGTGTATTGTGTGTGTGTGTGTGTATGTGTGTATTGAAGTTAGTTTAGAGAGTTTAGGATATAAACAAACTCCTATTTGATTATAGGGTACTTTGGAAGAATCAGAAATGTTCACTTGCCTAGCTAGAGTCTTTACAAAAATCCTGTGAGTTTTTACATCTTTACTAATTAAGTATAACCCACAGACAATAGACTACAAATACTTACAACAGATGTTTTCTTGAGGAAGAAATTAAAATCACCAAAGCCTTGCCAGAAAAAGAATTTGAAATGCAGTAACAGGATCATAGGTCTCCTCCGATTCAATTCTCAGAGGAAAATCCCCCACGTAACCCACACATTAGATGAAAAGACACATGCACCTTCTATCTCAGAGCACTCTGAATTTTGCATGAATGACCTTGAGTCTGGCTTGAGTTTGCCTCTGAGCCAATAACTTCCTAAGGAGAACATCATACCAAAGAAGTGGATCCTACTAATCAATAAACTAAATCCACATGTTACTGTCAATCTATTTGCAAAACAGAGTATTCCTATAAACACTGGTATCAAAAATGCTTTAACCAGAACCTTGAATCTACTGTTATTATCTGTGTTGTGTAAAATGGTCGTCATATTACTAGGCATGGAATCTGTAGGTCTGTGTACCATCTTTATCTGCCAAACATCCACACATCTGGATACTCGGAAGATCCTAGGCTAGAGGCAGGGAGACTTTATGCCCCAGGTCTGTCCCTGCCTTGCTGACTGACCCTTGGGAAAGCTGTATGACTAATCTTCACTTAAGTTTTCTCACTGATTTATTTAAGCCTTCTTTGAACTTAGAACTACAAAGAGACTTGTTTCTCCACTGTAAGCAGTACAAATTGAGCCTGATTTACAGGGCCACTGTTATAATTCAATGAGATCATGGATGGACCCTATTTCTCTTCCTCCCCCAGCCTGCCACTTTTGCACCAAGCACTTTGAAGTCCCCTTCATGTTTGCTATCATTGGGCAAGTTCTCTTTCCTTTAGTCTACAAAACTCAAAGACACCCAGTTTTCTTTTTCCTATACACCTTTCTTTTTCAATACACCTTCTGAACCAGTATATGACTTAGCACATAATAAGTGTGTAAGAAAGTAATATATTTGAAAGGATACATTATCTTTTCATCTCTAAAGTACAGTTATGAAACAAGAAATCTTTCTAACATTGAGAATTAAGGAAATTGAACACCTAGTTAGTCATTCTTTAAAATAAGGCAATATAATCTGAACTATAAAGATTTGTATAATAATTTCTGACAGATCATCATGGTATTATTGTTAAATCATTGCTATTTACACTTATTGGCTATTAATTTGAAATGAATAATACCTTAAAAGGACAGAATATACTTTCTACTATTATATCTTGGAAGAAAACAAAATATTTAAATTTTTAAACAGAACATTTCATTCATAAGAAAATATCATGCTCTATTACCTATAGATACCATCTAATTTAGGTTATTTTTATTTGTGATGTTACAATACAATTAGATTTCTTTTTCCCTGTCCTTTTCTCAAATTCTCTTTCAAATTTATGCCCTCCTTTTTCTTAATTTTGATTATATGCATATATGTATATATACATGCATGTTCCTAAATACAACTCATTTAGTCTTTATAAAGTTACTAGACTATGTTTTAAGGTCCAACCATTTGGTATTGGATAACCAATTGGAGAGTTTTTCCCTGGGGAAGACTTTCTCCAGCTCTCAGCATTTCTTAGTTATTTTTAAGAAATTCTCTCAAGTAATTTCAACTTTAATTTCCATAATGTTTTTTCAATTAAGAAACCAAAGAAACAATCAAGAGTTCTATTAGAAACATGGAAGCAATCATCCTCTCCCCACAACAAAACACATTTAGACTGTTCCAATTTAAGAGAATCAAGAGAGTGGTAGCCAGCATCTCTCCTAGCCTAGCCATTAGGGAAAGGAACCCATGCTAGATCACAAACAAATGTCTCTGCTGGCGTTAGGACATTGTTTCCAGGCACTCAATGGCTCTTTCTGTAACAAAACGCCAGCCATATGAGATAGCAGTCATGTCTACAGAATGCCTGCCTCTCCACAGGCCTTCCTTCCAGACTTCAGCAGTTTCTCCATGCTGCCCTCTCTTTCCCTTTCCCTTTATGAGTTTCTGCTACCAAAAGAAAGAATATGTCATTGGCACTCAGTAGCTGTGAGAATGGCATCCTGAAACATCAGAAGAATAGCACAGACTTCTCTAGAGTCAGAGAAGTGTGGACACCAAGGTCATGAACCTTTCAGTAGCAAAGCCATAAAGTGGGACCAGGTTACACAGAACCTAAGTCACCATTATAATATGTGCAACAACTTTAAGAGATGCATTATAGGGGAATACCAGGACAGGAAAATGGGAGGGGGTGATTGGGAAATGGGGAGGGAAGAGAGCCTATGAGACCAATGGGAAGGGGGGAACCGGGAAAGGGGAAAGCATTCAGAATGTAAACAAAGAATATAGAAAATAAAAAAAAAAATCCCACTCTCAGTGACACACCTCCTCCAACAAGGCCATCTTCCTATTCTATTATTCCTAAACTCTTTCCTAAATAGTTCCAACAATTGGGAAACCAAGTATTCAAACATGAGCCTATTGGGGCCATCCTCATTCAAATCACCACAGAGGTAATTCATACTAAATAATACCACCATGGTAAAAGAAAAAAAAGAGATAAACAGAGAATCTACAAATAAGGGGCCCGTGTGGACACAGAATTTCTATTTCCTCATCATTTGCCTTCCCCATCTCCTGGGTCATCAAGGTACACATCAGCCCCCAGCTGTGATCTCAATAGCTAAAGCACAAAATACTCCTGAGCAGAATTCATTCCTCTGAGGAAGACCCAGAGGCTAATATGTTCAAATGAAGATTTCCCTAAGAAAGCAGCCTTGCCTCAGACAGCACCTACAATAAACATGTTTATGAGCAAACATGGTGTCAGAAAAACATATTGTGAGTCTCAGAAACAGCATATGCCTCATTTGGTGGGGGATGCTCTGGTATGAGGTATTTTCTTTTTTACTGCATTTCAGAGAGATAACTGTAAAATGTGGGTCCATAACTATCGCGTAGCATAATAAAGAAGAGCATCAACTTCTGGATCTCTGTGTGGTAAACAGTTCTTGTCTGCTTTAATTGGAAATGTATATTTTAATTCCCTGTGTGGGGATTTCTCAATGTTGGGGAAGATTCTACTCTCAAGAGATTCTCTACTTACCATCTCCAGACAGGTCCAAGTCCACAGACTACAGTATTCATATGTTACGTATGAAGGGTCCCCCACCTCAACAACTCACCGAGGGAGACAGAAGACTTGCTTTTCTCTATTTTACAAGGAATTTGAAATTATTCTGCAGAGACAGGATATTTGACAACAGAAGCTGAAGTGAAAGCAGCAGAGCAGGAGCTGTAGAACTGTGGAGCTGTGGCAGACACTTCAGACAGACAGAGAGATTAGCTGGGGCCTTCCTGGTGCTCCCCACACAACACACTACCGAGCAGAACCATGAGGCTCCGTACAACTTTCCCTAGGCTAAATATTTAAAAGGTCTCCGGTAGCAGTCCAATCTAGAGTATATCCTCAAACATTGTTAAAATTCTCATGAAATCTGGGCTTTCTGGTTTAAGGCCAGCTTGTTAAAGTGTTCTTGCCAATTTAGTTTCCACCCTTCTGAAACATTTCCCTCTGGCCCCAGCTGAAGGCTCTTCAGTCCTGAGAAGATTTACCTCCCTTCTCACACTGACACATAAACAGGTCAGGCTCAATACCACCAACATTTAATTTGTCTTCAAAAGAATACTTGCGGCTGGCTATTCAAGTACAGTGGCTGTCCTTCTAGAGTCTCCATCCAAAGCAGGGCAGCTGAGTCTGTGATTTGCCTTTTCCATTCATCTCCCAATCTGTCAGAGTGCGAGCTAACTGACATTGCTACTTTCTCCTTCTACTTAATAAATCTTGTTCTCAAAAGAGAAAAGAAGATCCAGTTCCAACAGGGCCACAATTTTATCACTGTGTTTGCTCGACTGATTTATATCCATTCATCTGCATAAATGTTTCCACTTTTTACCCTAGAACATGAAATCCTTGAAGATGTCTACCCTTTTCATACTAAGTGAATTTTCCAAGTGATTTTTAATACATGTCATTATACTGGTGGGTATTATGGTGTTATTAGAAATTATGAACCATATGAAGCAAATTCACTTGAACCAGGCCCTTCTCTTAGGTCTTCCTGGTTGATTCTAGACAATGTCCTCCAATTCCTTATGGGGAATGTAGATTACATTTATGGAGTGATTTCTAAAATGAGCTTTAGCTACTTAGTTTGTCTACTCTAAATTGTACTCCAATTTGCAAACAATAGAAATAATCAAGCCAAAAGAGTCTGTTTCTCTCTATGGTATATCTTGCATGTTTTCCTGAAGAACTAACCACACCAGCATAGTAAGTACTATGAAGATTAAACATAATTGTTTTGAGAAAACCCACTTTAACACACTGAAATGAATGCTTCACATTGATTTTCTTATACATATTTATAGAACAGAAAAATGGACCTGTTTTTACTTCAATTCCATGACTTGTTCCAACCCATATGCTGATGAGATAGAAGCAATTGATCCTTCCTTTTATCTTTTTAATTACTAAAATTTAAAAACTGCAATTTTCTTATGCTAATTTCCACCACCATTAGGCATTTGTCCATTAAATAAGCATCTCTCACCTACTCTGTTAATAGTGTACAAAGCTCTAGGATTCTTCCTCGGTGTCTTCACTGATTTCACATCTTGCTCTTATTTCAAACCCAGAACAAACTCCAGAACCTACCCTTTCCCTCATTCTCAAGCAGGCTACACATCCTCACGTGGTGGCTTCATATCATCTCTTGGCTTTGTGAGCACCCACTATACGCTGGTAGATCCCATAGTGATGTATACTGCAGATGGTTCCTAACTCTGGGTTCATAGGTGAAATTGCCTGCTCATCACGGCCACTAGAAGATCTACAGGGTCTCTCCTTTCCACCACACTCAACACTCCAGTGCCTCTCTGTCAATGCTGCCTTTCCCACCACCTTGTCTGTCTCTCTTAACTTCACCTATATGTTTACCACACACATTTTTATAGATATTTTCTTTATTTATATTGCAAATGTTATATCCTTTCCTGATTTCTCCTCCAAAGACACCCTATCCCATTTTCTCCTCCTCCTATACACCAACAAGTGATAGTGTTAAGACACCAAGCAGATGCTGTGATTTGAACCAGGGACCTTTGGTTCTTCAGTCCATGGACTTAGCAGTTGAGCTATGGCTCCAGCACTTACCACACACTTGAACACAGTTGATAGTTCTATCACACCCAACAGCTGGGCTATCAGAAAACTTCCCTTGCTTTGACTTCAAGGACAGCTCCTATGATACCAAAAGAGATCGCATAACTCCCATGGCTACCTCCTGGCTCTGAGCCACATTATACCTCTTACATCACTTTCATGTGTTGGTCTTCCTGTTCTAGCTCCAACAGTCCTCTCTTGACTCTGAGGCCATCCTTGTAGCCAAAGGCATGGGTACACAGTCCCCTGCTCTTCCTTAAAAGCCTTAGGAACTTTGTGACAGATGTTCCTTCCACCTCCACACAATTTCCCCAGTTTCTCAAGTGACTCTTAAAGGTTCTTCAAGTCTTTACTAAGACATACCCTCCTACAAAAGCCTACCCTGACATCCATGACTAACTCTTTAATTCCTTAAAGTCTGTACTCAAGTTTCACTCTCCTAATGAGCCCTTGCTGGCAAAGCTTTTAATATCACAGACATTGCCATTCAAACCTTCTTTATTTAATCCATATTTTTCTAATCACAAAATTCCATATATATGCCCACTCTTTCCCAACTAAAAAACTGAAACAAATATTTGCTTGTTAGTTGTCTTTAATGTAATGTAAATTTTCTGTTCCAGAAAACCAGGTACATGACCAGTACTCAATAAATATTGATGAATGCACTGGAAAAATGAAGTTTAAAAATACCCTAAGAATCTCCCAGAGAAGTTAGAGATAAACTAGAAACACAATGATCATCTTTTTTTATTAGATATTTGCATTGTTTACATTTCAAATGTTAACTCCCACATTACCCCACCGAAAACCCCCTATTCCATCCCCTCTCCCCCTACTCCCCCCTCCAATTTCCTAACTTGCATTCCCCTATTCTGAGGAATTAAACCTTCATAATACCAATGGCCTCTCCTCTCACACAATGACCATCTTTCCACTAGAAGACACATAAGAGACGGAAAAACGAGGCAAGAAGAGACACCATACAAACTCTTAATATTTTTTTTCTCTAACAGGATTCATCTGCTTTTCTGAAGTCTTTTTTTAGGTAAATTTAAAATACTGATAAAGGTGATAAAGAGATGGCTAGTCATTAAAATCACTTGTAGCTCTTTCCAAGAACTAGGGTTTGGTTCTTGGCTCCCACATAGCAGCAGTTCGTAACCATCTGGAACACAATTTAGTTCCAAGTGATTGGGTGCTACCTTTTGGCCTGTGGAGACTGGCACTAGACATATATGCATTGTGCATACCAACATACAGGTAAAACCCTCACACACATAATATATAAGTTCTTACCATAAAAATGTTATTGAAAATAAAGAACAATAATTATGCAATGAATTGGCCTATTTATCCTCTAAAAGACAGACAACCCAGGAAACAGACTCTTCCTTAAAAAGTCCTAAAAGAAGCTGGCACCTTGATTATAGCATACCAAGAATCATTTCCAGACTTCTGACCCCAGAACTATAAATTCCATTTAACAAATTAACAAAACCTCAAGTAACAAATTCCTATTGTTTTAAAGCCAGATGTATGGCGACATTTTTACACCAAAACATAATAGGGCTAGCACACTAAATAACCACATAACTTTACCAACTCAACTGTGTTTCAAACAAAACTAAAAAATAAAAAGCAAAAAAAAAAAAAATTCACCAAAATATTACCTTCTTGCTTACTCCCATCCAATCTAGAATGTTAAAACTTTGTAAGTGGTTGGTGGGCCCTTGTATAGTTTTGAACAAATAAAAGTATAATCAAAGCATAATGTCCTGCAACCTGGCATATCCAGCCTCAGATACTTTACATGTGAATGATTTTCAGTATATACATTACTGCACTATTTTAAGGTCATTTTGACTTAGTCTATTAGGGATGCTCGACCAAATTGCCATCAACCAGATGGCTAATGAATGGGCCAACTTCATTCCCACAGTTCTTCAGGCCAAGATGTCCAAGGTCAGGCTGTCAAAAGAGTCTATGAAGAATAACCTCCTCATAGACACTTCTTCCAAATATTTCTTGTATGATGGAAGATGCAAACTGCCCCAATCCTCTTCTATAAAGGCATTAATATTAATCTCATCTGTGGAAGCTTCCTGTTCATGCTCCAAATACCTCCCAAGATCCTTACTTCAAACCATTGCCTGGGAGCCAGGTTTTCACCTAATGATATGAAGAAAGTTGATACATTCTTCTTTTTAATTAGATATATTATTTATTTACATTTCAAAGGATTTCACCTTTCCTGGTTCCCCATTCCCCAAAAGTCCCATAAGCCATCTTCCCTCCCCCTGTTCCCCAAGCAATCCCCTCTGGCTTCCCTGTCCTGGTATTCCCCTACACTGCTGCATCAAGCCTTTCCAGGACCAGGGGTCTCTCTTTCCTTCTTCTTGGGCATCACTTGATATGTGAATTGTGTCTTGGGTATCCCAAGCTTCTGGACTAATATCCAATTATCAGTGAGTGCATACCATGTGTGTTCTTTTGTGATTGGGTTACCTCACTTAGGATGATATTTTCCAGTTCCACCCACTTGCCTAAGAATTTCATGAATGCATTGTTTTTAATAGCTGAGTAGTATTCCATAGTGTAAATAAAGAAATGTTCAGCATCTTTAGTGATTAGGGTAATGCAAAACAAAACAACCCTGAAATTTCATCTCACACCAGTCAGAATGGCTAAGATAAAAAACTCAGGAGACAGCAGGTGCTGGCAAGGAAGTGGAGAAAAAAGAACACTCCTCCACTGCTGATGGGATTGCCAATTGGTAGAACCACTCTGGAAATTGGTCTAGCATGATTTTTGGCATGATACTACTAGAGGACACCATTATTCCACTCCTGGGCATATACCCAGAGGAATTTCCAGCATGTAATAAGGGCACATGCTCCACTATGTTCATAGCAGCCCTATTTATAATAGCCAGAAGTTGGAAAGAACCCAGATGTCCCTCAATGGAAGAATGGATACAGAGTTGATACATTCAAATCATAATATAAACTCTCTGTCTGAGAAGCTGTCCAACAACAGCTACACCAAATTTCCACTTACATCTAATCATACTACTTTTATAAGCAAAAGGTATTTTAGAAGGCTTTTGTTGAGGTTGAAGGGATTGTGACAAATGCAGTGTGGTTGACATAAGGAGAGATGCCACTGAAACAGAGGTTTAAGGGACAACTTCTTGGTCCAGTCATTGGAAGGGTTGTCAAGGAACAGTCCTAGGAAGGAAGCCTAGGTGCACAAAATGCTAGAGCATCTAAGGGGGCTCTTCACAATTGTCACAGGGACGTGGTAACTCAAAGCTTTCTTCCTGATAAACCACTTGAGCTCTCGAGATCCCACTATGGTTATCCAAAGGGAGATTTAGCCTGGTCCCTCCACCCAACGTTGAACCTCTAGCT
Source organism: Apodemus sylvaticus (assembly GCF_947179515.1). Classification (NCBI taxonomy): domain Eukaryota; kingdom Metazoa; phylum Chordata; class Mammalia; order Rodentia; family Muridae; genus Apodemus; species Apodemus sylvaticus. The sequence continues at coordinate 30,223,351 of NC_067489.1, forward strand.
TCTCTTCCATATTTTTTGTTGTTGCATTTAGAGTGCTTTATTTACATTAAAACATGAGGAACACTTTCAACAAAACAGGAAACGTTTTTACTGTATCTATAAAATTTCTACAATATATGCTGTACTTTGAGTATGCCAAAAAAATCTGAGGAATGCCATAGTCAACCCTGTTTAGTCTGAGGCACTGGCCCTGAAGATGCTGGTGTCTAAATGGGGCAGTCATAGACATGAATTTCCTGGTCACCTCCAACAGACACAATTTTTTTTTATCCATTTCCATTATATTTTACTCCCCAAACCTGACCCTGGTGATCAAATGAGGTGTGAATACAAGCCCTTGTTCCAACATCCCAAACGTTTATACTTTTGTCAGATAGACTATAGACAATTTTGTTTTTAAGCACACTTGCTCATATTCTATCTAATAAGCTCTTCCCTGGAGTTAACTTCCTAGGTGGTACCATTGCTCTGCTGTGTAGATGCATCTGCTCTACCACAAATACAGCCAAATTGGGGCAAGGGGTGGTAACTTGATTCTTTGTAGTCATACAGGTTTCTCTATCTAGAGATTAAGGATGTATCTTATTTAGTTAAAAAAAGGATACTAAATGTCTCTTGTTGTCTAAGTATGTTTCTGTGTTTCTATGATGCAGCAATGAAAGGCTTAGCTTCCTGGTCAATAATCAAATCTAATCCATTCAAGTCAAATGTTTTCTTTTTGCTTTCTCCTCCATGAGAAGCATGCTTCTCTTCAGTTTCATTTTAGGGTTTCATAGCTGTGAAGAGACACTATGACCAAAGCAACTCTTATAAAGGACAGTATTTAACTGGGGCTGGCTTACAGGTTCAGAGGTTTAATCCATTATCACCAAGGAGGAGCTGAGAGTTCTACATCTAGTTCTGAAGGCAAACAGGAGAAAGCTACTGTCTTGTAGGCAGCTAGGAGGAGGGTCCAAAGCCCAACCTCACAGTGACTTACTTCCCCCAAGGCCATACATACTCCAACAAGGTCACATCTCCTAATAGTACCACTGACTGGGACAAGCATATTCAAACCACCACACCATCTCAGAAGCTATTTACTATATTCAGCTGGCTCTCTTTATTCAGAAACATTCTGTTCTAACGACAGTGCTCTAAAATATAACTGTGGACATAAATGCAAAAGGAGACATCCTAAAGACATATCCTGAAAAGGAATCTGAAGACAGTCAACTTAACGTAGACATCTTTAAGAAATAGTAAGTCAGAGTCCAATTATGATTTACTGAAAATAAAAGTCCATTAGAAAACATCTTCCTCAAGATTTAAAATATTTTAGAAATAAATAGGAAAACAAAGAAAATATAAACTATCAGACACAGATGTAGATACACAAGTATTGTTTTTATTCCAGAAATATACTCCTACTGTTGTTGAAATGGGAATCTTGAAAGAACAAGAACAGAGCCATCACTTTCTTAACAACATATAATTTATTTATAAAGGGCAACACAGAGACCTACAAAAATATGAATTGCATTGCGTCAGGAAATAGATACCATGTCATCTTTTCTCTAAATTTTAAATGACACAGGCAATCATAAAATGTTCCAAGAATGAAATATGTCATAGGAGGCTGTGACAACTTTGATAAATGATGATAAATTGTGATGTAGAATAGCATTTGTAAGCAGTTGTGTTCAAAATGTATTTTGATGATTTTTTTTTGGCCAAGAATAACATTTGGGAAACATTTTATATAAAACTATTGACAAATAAACTTGATATCTCATTAATAATATAAAATTTTAATTAGTCTTAAAATTATAATTTTACATTCACAGTGCATTTTCTAGACAGTTACCAGCTATTCTACTCCAAGAAACTAAGAAAGAAAATAGGAAAGAAAGTTCAGGTATGGTGTTTTGAGTGAGAATGGCCCCCAAAGGCTATATACTTGAATGCTTTGTCCCTAGTAGATGGAAATGTTTGGGAAGAATGAGGAGGTTTGGCCTCTTGGGAGAAGATATGCTACTGGGCTGAGCTTTGAGGTTTCAAAGGCTTGCATCATTTGCAGTTAATACTCTGCCTGTGCTTCTAGATAAAGATGTAAATTCTCAGCTATGGACCCAATGCCTCCCCGCCTACTTACTGCCATGTTCCCCACCGTGATGGTCAGAGACTCATACTCTAAAACTGTAAACCCCAAATTAAATCCTCTCTTTTATAAATTGCCTTTGTCATGGGGGTTTATCACAACAAAAGAAAAGGTACTCGGATAAGGTGAAATTTGTATGAGAATAGTCACAGCCCTATCCTTTATATGAAATTACAATAAAAATGTGGAAACAACTTAAATGATTATCAACTGAAAAAGCAGTAAACAAACATATTTCTACACTGCAATGACATGATCAAAAGAAATAGCATGATGCACTCTGTAAAATGATTGAAACTTGGCAATGTGTAAAGTCAAGGAACCAATCACAAAGACTGTGTGATGCACTATTCTGAGCACGTGCAATATTTAGAGCATGAAAATCCATTAAGCGAAATAACAAATAACTGATAACCTAGAATTTGAGGAAGATGGAGGGGAAGATGGGAGCAGCTGATGATGAATATCAGGTTTCTTTTTGAGAGAATGAAGATATTGAAAACTTACTCATGGTGATGACTACCCAACCCTAAATTACAGAGAACCACCAAATTCCACACTGCATGTCAGTGGGTTGTAGACAAGTGAATCATACCTCAATAAATCTATTCAAATGGCACTTAAGAATGCTATTTCTGGCTACTTATATTATACAAAGTTTTATAAAATTTTATAAATACTTGCTTACCAAAATATGTTTGTTGCTGTGCCCAATTGTCATGGTATTCTCATGCACAACATCTGCCTATCACACTATAAATATACCTAGTAAAAGGCAGAAGAAGCTTCTAAAATTAAACAGTGTTTCAAAACAGATTTTTACTTAATGCATTTAATTTTGATGGATTGGGTAAGAATGATCCAGACTATCTATAGCCATGGTTAGATTTGAGTCTCCAAAAGATACCCCTGACTACAAAAGCATACCAAAAGATCATTTCCCTTCCCGATACAAACATTATAATTTATTAATGTTAGCTGGAATTTTTAAAAGTAAAACTAAGAAGATGACTTGATACTAAAAACAAAATTATAAGTCTTATCATTTTTAGAAGAAAGCATTGTTTGGAAATTTGTTCAGTTCAGTTACCAGGGTTTTGGTATAGGAGAAAGGACTTCCTGAATCTTAGATATTCCTCTATCACCCTGGGAATATGACCTACAAGTTTAAATTTATTATAAGGTCAAAGTGATTCCTTTTTTCCTTTGTCTTAAATTTAGCCATATATGAAACAGTATTGGTTTTCTAATAGAATTTAAAATAAATATAGGTAGTGAAACAGTATTTTTGGATGTATTTATTTTATATGTATATGGGTTTAGCCATGTCAGTATCTGTATCACATGCAAGTACCATGACTATGGAGATCAGAAAAGGGTGTCAGATGCCCTGGAACTGGAGTTATGGATAGCTGTGGACCACCACATGAATGCCGAGAATCAAACGTGGCCCTCTGCAAGAGCAATGAATGTTCTTAGACACCTCTTCTAAAAGGTTCTTATTTATGTCACCTAGAGATATCTTACATGTTAGTAATTACACGCCAACACAGGAAGAATGGATTCATTCCCAGTGTACTAAAGTCAAAGGTGATATTGTTAGTCCTAACAGTGTTCCTCCACAGTCTATGAACATCAGAATCATCTAAAGCATTTGTGTTAAACACTAGAGACTGGATGATTCTTGGAGACAGAAATGTAAAAATGGCCAGCTACAGAACCAGGTATGCAATGAGGGTTACTCCTCTACCTCAGAAACAATACCTTATTATTGAGTTTTCAGAAAGATGAGAAATAAAAGGAAATAATGATTAGTTTTAATTGCCATCTTGGCACAATCTAGAATCATTCTGGAACAGTGTCTCGATGAGGGTTTGTCAAGACTGGTTGGTCTGTGAACGTGTCTGTGGGAGATAGTGTATACATGAGTATTTTGTGTGCATGTATGTATAAGCACCAGGTGCATCCCTGGCATTTTGATGTCAAAAGAGAGTGACAGATCCTCTGAAACTGGAGTTAGGTTTGGTTGTCAGCCACCACATGAATGTTGGGAATTGAACCCAGTCATTTGCAAGAGTAGGAAGTGCTCTTAACCATTGGGCCATCTCTCCAGCCAACTATCTTTTTTGCTTGTTTGTTTTATTTTTAATGAAATGTCCTCCTGTCACTCCCTGTGGTGTTTTCATGATGTTTTGAGATGAAGTTTTGTAACCCCCATGGTTTTTATCTATGGTTCATTGATTTCATAGCAGGATAGTGTTTCATCTATTAGAAAACAACACTAATAGATTTTTATTTTCATTCTCATTTTGAAAAATTTTTAACCATGAAGGAAATTAGTGGAGTAGAGGTTCTGTGTACCTTCTGCAGAGTTTCTTCTCTGGTTGTACCTTGTATTGACAAGTATTCTATACTGAATTATGTCCCAGTCTTCTTTTTACTCTTCATTTTGACCCAAGATATCACTAACCTGCTTGGGCTGGCCTTGAATTTCTGTAGGCCATACAGACCTTTATCTTACAATCCCCCTCCCAAGTAGTTGGTGTCACAGGCTTATATGAGAAACTCTGACATCTTACCTAATTTCAGTACAAAATCTTGACCAACATATTAACCAAAATGTGCATCTAGACATTTTCGCCACTTTTCTATGTGCATAAGTTTAAATCTTTAGAGCATTATACTAATGGACATTTCCCACATTTCCTTCATCTCTCCTTAATTTATAATTATTCTACCTATTAGAATGGCTAGAACCAAAACACCTATATCACCAAATACCCATGAGGAAGTAAAACAACTAAATCTTCATCCACTGTAGATGCAAAATGGCCTACTACTAAGAGAAATCTGCTTACTAGAGGGCTACTACATATTGTATGAAGTCAATTATATAACATTCTGCAGGAGGCAACACTGACAGGCCAAGAACAGAATATGACTGAGCAAACCACACCAATCTTAGGGTGGTGAAGTGTTCTATATGATACTGAAATGATGCTGCACAGAATACAGCATCTGAATAAAATGATAGTGAACGTACCTGGGTGTGAGATCAGGGGACGTCCACAACATGTGGGAGCAAAGACAAAATATTTTCTAGCTTATATAGTCAGGCACATTACGTTTTCTCCAGCACTGCATGAGTATGCCTTCTCCCGACACCTCTGCAAATGGAGTATGACCACTGTAAACTTTTCAAAGATGCTAGCTAAGAAATGCTACCAGAGTGGGTTAAATTTGTAACCCTTTAATTACTAATGAGATTGTGTGTCTTCTGACCACTGCTGTTATTTCTGTCCTCTCCTTTGTAAGATATGGCTTCAAGTCTTTGAACACTATGTTTGGGTTCATTGTCTTTCTAACATGAATATCTCATTACGTACTATTATTTTCATGGTGATATATAATATGATTATCTCTCCCCACTGCATCAATTCTTCATATAGATCTTGCTAAATATAGTTTATAATGAAACAAACACTTTATATGCAAGCTCATGGTTTTCTCATAAAAATTCGTCCTTACCCAAGGTAAAAACTTTTGTGTTTGGATTTTCTTCTAACAAGCCTATGGCTTGCCTTGTAACTTGAGCTGGCTTTATTCTTTAACACATAATGTGAGATACAATCATTTTCCACATAGATAACCAATGAATAACATATAGCATTTATTGAAAAATCTTTCTCTTATTTTTAACCTATAGTCAGATTCTTCATAAAGATAATTTCCATAAGCACATACTCTTGAGCTCTATATTTTCTCCTTCTAATTCTACATATTGTTTTAAGTATGTAGTAGCATAATGTCCTAATAGACAATATAATATAATATGTAATAGTGTGTTAAGATATATTTATAGAAGACTTCTCATTCATTTTTACATTTGTTGTTAAGAATATACTTGCCTGGTTCATGGGAGTGATGGAGAAGGACTATAAAAATTTTCAGTTTAGTTTGCTAAGATTTCTACAAGTAGTAAGAGGAACTAGAGAGATGTCTCAGCCATAAAAGTGCATGTTGCTCCTACAAAAGGTCAGAATTTGGTTCACCGCACCCAGATCAGTTGGATCCCAACTGATCACCACCTATAACTCCAACTACAGGAGACTGACACCTTCTCTGCTCTCTATCAGTACCTATAGCAGTATGCTCATACCTACACATAGACACATAAATAAATGTATAAAATAATTTCTGAGAATCAGATCTATTAGAAATTGTGATTTTCTATACATACATGATTTATTTCCATTCATCTAGATTCCTCTAAGTATCTCATTTTTCTTTATAGTCACAGCAAAATTATATTTAAAGTTGCCTCTGGGTACTTTATGTTCCTCACACTATTTTATAAACAGATTGTTTTTAATTTCTAATATTTATACAAATGCGCTGACATTAAAATGACTTTACATATTGATTTTGTTAGTGGCATGTATAATACCATCTTTATTCCTTATAATATTCTGTCTGTATTTTTTCCATTATGACATAGACAAAATTTCTTCAAAGAAGAGTTTTTGTTTCTTCTCCAAGTAGTCTAAGAATGATGCATCTTTCTTGTTGTTATTTTCTTAGCAAAGCCTTTATAAATTATATATACCATTTCTGTCTTAGTACAGATAGAGAATATGTTTGCTTCTAACTGATCTTAAAAAAGAATTCTATTGATTTGGAAATAGCCATGTATGCACATAACCCCAGTAATCAAGAAGCTAGCACAAGAAGGTACCAAGTTCAAAGCCAGCCTGGACTCTGGAACAAGACCCTGTATCAAAAAAAAAGGCAGAATGCTTTTAATGTTTAAGTATTAAATGTTTATGTTTCTTTTTTTAACTCACAGCTGATTCTGTATTATAAGTGAGGTTTAAAATTTATAGAATGCATTCTGTACATTGATTGAGACTACTATATTTATTAAATCAACCAAGATTAATTGAGCATTTAAAAAGTCATACTATTCTAGAGCACAGTGTAGGGACATATCAGATAAAAGTCCAGGTCCACAAGGGAGTCACTTTCTGTTAAGAATCAAAAGCAGTATGTAAAATACGCAAATGAACTAAAGAACATGGAGGTAGCATCAGAGAGGAGTAAGGCAGCGGGATGCTGAGATGCTTAGAAATAGATCTATAAACAATTCAAGCCAGGCTCACTAAGATGACAGTTGAGAGATCTGAGGGAGGTGAGGAAAACGGACTTGGAGATAGGCATTCGGATGAGAGACTCAGAGTGGAAAAAGGAACAAAAAAAGCGCAACGTCAGAAAGTGTGGGGCAGTAGAAAGGACAAACGACTTAGAGCAGAGGACATGAGTAAGGTTGGGGTCTCAGGCTGTGATGACCCCAACCCTAAAATTATTTTACTACTACTTCATAACTACAATGTTGCAACTGTTGTGAAATTCTTAGAGCTAGAAGGTTGCCATGGGGGTTACAATCCGTACATTGAGAAGTACTGTCTTGGAGGATAAACTAGAAAATATCTATGTTAAAATGCAATTTCAGTTATTTGTTTTCTATCAAAAAGCTTAAATACACTTTATGAGTTACTGAAGGAATAGTATAAACTGCAAAGAATTATAACCATGAATATTACCAATGTAAAATTCCTAACAAAACACTAAAATAACAATTCCTAAGAATAGGCACATAGTCCATCAGCAAAGTGATTTCCTTGCAAGCAAGAAGTCATGAGTTGTATCTCCAGAACCTATGATTTAAAAAAAATGTGGGGGTAGCATGTACTTATAATTCCAACTTTAGAGAAGCTGCCACAGACAGAGATCTCTGGGGCTTTCTGGCCAGGCAGCCCCACCTTCCTTGGCAAGCTCTTAGCTATAATAGACCCTGCCTCAAAAATCAAAGGAAGCAGCACCTGAGGAAAGCACTCAAAGCCTGCTTCTGGCATCCACATCCATGCTTTGACCCTGAATGTGTGTGTGTGTGTGTGTGTGTGTGTGTGTGTGTGTGTGTGTGTGTGTGTGTGTCTGTGTGTGTGTATGTGTGTGTGTGTGTGCAATTTGTGTGTGTGTACATGTATGTGCATCACACACACAAATGCACACACAAAATAACAAGGTCTATATATGTAGAACAGGAAAAAATTAGTAATAAACCAGTTGTCTTTGCTCCAAGTGACTGACCCTAAAATGTTTAACACAGGTCACAAAAGAACTGTCAAAAATAAATATGGCAGTATAAAATACAAATAATGGGTTTAGACTTAAAAAAAAAATAAGGATGTAAAGAGTAAAACATATATCTAAAAATATAAACCAAAGCAAACAGGAGAAATGAAGCACTTAAATTTAGGGGTCACAAAGGTATTTATGAAGCATCAGTTCATGGGATGCTAATAAGTATTCAGGCAGGGGGAAAAGTAGGTCAAGCCACATTAATCGGTTTCTTTATACAGGACATCTCAGAGACTTTTCAAATGCTACTGTGACTTATGAATCAGGGGTTGGGGTGAAAGGGGCACAGTGTAAGTATGCATAAGTATGTAGCCTTTCCTGTACCAACTGACCATGCAACCCTTATTCCAGGCAAAAAACATAACCCAGATGGAAAAATGTTGCCCTGTGAGCTAGTAGGGTCAGGTGACATTCATAGAAGACTTTGAAGAGTTCGAAAGTTGTTAAATATATAAATAAACATGTGACCAGTTAAAAGGCTTTTCTAGCTGATTTTAAATGTTTTTTGTTTTTAATTTTTAATCTTTGGCAGAAAGCCAACCAAAAATTTACACGAACTAACAAATTTAGATGGATGAATCCAAGATAAAAATGTAGAAAGTCAGAATGCTACATTACATAAAACATGGTAGACACAAATTCTTTTTTTTTTCAATAAGAAATCCAAATATCTTCTATCTGAGCTAGGTAAATGCAAAGGATTCATCAGGCCTAACTGATAAATAAAAATTTGTTAGACTGCATTGGTACCCAACCTGCTGAGGATGAACTTGAGAAGAATTAAGAATTTGAAGGCAAAATTACAGAGTCACACAAATACCAAAGTACTGGCTTCTAAAAGAATGCTGAAAATTTCCCAATAAACTAAAATTCAGCATGGCTCCTTAGGAATTATCATGCATGCTGATGTCATCTCTGATCAACAGTAGACTGGCGTTGGAGCAAGCTAAATCTCAGAAAAGAAATGTGATCAAGAAAGTTTTAAAAACCCAGCAGATTTATATTGGTACCCACAAATTCTATGTTTATGAGTAGATACTCATTAAATATAGACATAGGTAAGTATAAAACAGAAATATTTTGGCTTGGTAAATAAATAGAAACAGTGATCTACTGTATTCTTTGTTGCTAGGGTATGATAACTGAGTAATTTATAAAGAAAGCAAATTTAGCTATGAATGAGGGACTCATGTCTATAGGCCCACAACTTGGAAAGCTAAGACATTAAGAATTTGAGTTGATGGAGTACTATTCAGCCATTAGAAACAATGAATTCATGAAATTCTTAGGCAAATGGATGGAGCTAGAGAACATCATACTAAGTGAGGTAACCCAGACTCAAAAGGTGAATCATGGTATGCACTCACTAATAAGTGGATATTAACCTAGAAAACTGGAATACCCAAAACATAATCCACACATCAAATGAGGTACAAGAAGAAAGGAGGAGTGGCCCCTGGTTCTGGAAAGACTCAGTGAAACAGTATTCGGCAAAACCAGAACAGGGAAGTAGGAAGGGGTGGGAGGGAGGACAGGGGAAGAGAAGGGGGCTTACTGGACTTTCAGGGAATCGGGGGCTAGAAAAGGGGAAATCATTTGAAATGTAAATAAATTATATCAAATAAAAAAAAAAGAATTTGAGTTGAAGGCCATCCAGAGTTATATAGTAAGGCCCTGTCTTAAAGTTGAAAGAGAAAGGCATGAGGAAAGAGAGAGAAGAGAGTAAGAAATTTATTTCTCTCAATTCTAGAGGTGACAGAATAAAGTAAGAGCCTTCTAGCCAGAAGAGCAATCTACCATATACCATGTGGTGAGAACTGACCATCTTATAAAGCCATAAGTCTCCCTCATAGGGTCCATGCCTCCATAACCTCATTTACCTCTAACTTCCTTCCAAAGGCCCCACTTCTGAATCTCATCTTTAATTAAACTTAGGACTTGCCTTTCTTGTATGTGGAGCATACATTCATGCCGTCCCAGGCAGGAAATAATGCTCATTTGGAATTTCAACATGCATTCAGATATCATTAAACAAAAGCTTTCAATATTAAATTCCTATCAAAAGAGATTTTCTGGCCCAGATAGAAAACTGGCTTGCTTGCAGAAAACAAAATACCTAAGCAAAATTTCAAACATTGTTTGTCTAGGGATTTCAGTGTGGAAATTAGTCTCATTTTCTTTCTTATTTTGTCTTTTTATTCAAAATAGATTCTTCTCTCGTACAATACATTCCAACCACAGTTTCCCCTGCCTCTACTCCTCCCAGCTCTCTACCTCCCCTCCACTGCCCTCCCATTTCTCTTCAGAAAGGAGCAGGCCTTGACCACTGAAAATGAAACACAGCAGACACATAGGTTTAGAAATGACTAGTGAAATGCCAGCATGCCAGGCATGCGCAATGGAAGGTTACCAAGCACTGGACAGATAATGGCAAAGATCAGTGCATCCCTTTAATCTTTAAAGACAAACATATGTAGCAAGATGGCTCAGTGGGTAGCAGGGCCTCCTGCCAAGCTTGACTGACTTGAGTTTGGTCTCCAGAACCCATGTGGTGGAAGGAGAGAACTATTTCCTGCAAGTTGTCCTCTGACTTCCACAGAAGTCATGGTGCATATATGCACACACACACACCACAGACACACACACATAAATAAATAAAGAATTGTAACTTTTAAATTCCCTAAACGCTCTTTGCTGAAGATAACATGGGTAAATAGGAAGCAAAAAGAAGTAGCTACTAAGCAACAGGTACAGTTTGAAACCTGCCTGGTGAACCAAGAATCTTTGTTTGTAACTACTACAGCCCTTGTTTTTTGTTTTTGTTTTTGTTTGTTTGCTTTTGTTTTTAATTTTATTTATTTACATTTCAAATGTTATCTCCCTTCCCATTTCCCCTACACAAACTTCTATCCCACCCTCCCTCCCCCATGCTTCTATGAGGGTGCTCCCCCACCCACCTGCTCCCACCTTACTACGCTAGCATTCCCCTATGCTGGGGCATCAAGCCTTCTCAGACCAAGGGTCTTTCCTCTTACTGATGCCAGATAAGGCCATCCTCTCTGCTACATATGCAACTGGAGCCATGGGTCCCTCCATGTGCAGTCTCTAGTCTACTCACATGACAATAAACAAATACATCTTTTTTTTATTGGATATATTTTTTATTTATATTTCAAATGATTCCTCATTTCCTGGCTCCCCACTCCCTGAAAGTCCCATAAGCCCTCTTGTCTCCCCCTGTTCCCTCATCCAACCCTTCCCACTTCCCTCTTCTTGTATTGCCCTATACTGCTGCACTGAGCCTTTCCAGAACCAGGGGCCACTCCTCCGTTCTTCTTGGACATCATTTGATATGTGGATTATGACTTGGGTAATCCAAGTTTCTAGGCTAATATCCGCTTATCAGTGAGTACATAGCATTGAATCTGGGTTACCTCACTTAGCATGATGTTCTCCAGCTCCATCCATTTGTCTAAGAATTTCATGAATTCATTGTTTTTAATGGCTGAATAGTACTCAATTGTGTATATATACCACATTTTTTATATCCATTCCTCCATTGAGGGACACCTGGGTTCTTTCCAGCTTCTGGCTATTATAAATAGGGCTGCTATGAACATAGTGGAACACGTATCCTTATTACATGCTGGAGAATCCTCTGGGTATATGCCCAGGAGTGGTATAGCAGAAGTGATGAGCCCAGTTTTCTGAGGAACCACCAGACTGATTTCCAGAGTGGTTGTACCAATTTGCAACCCCACCAGCAGTGGAGGAGTGTTCCTCTTTCTCTACATCCTCACCAGCACCTGTTTTCTCCTGAGTTTTTGATCTTGACCATTCTGACTAGTGTGAGGTGAAATCTCAGGGTTGTTTTGATTTGCATTTCCCTAATGACTAATGATGTTGAACATTTTTTAAGATGCTTCTCAGCCATCCAAAGTTCTTTAGGTGAAAATTCTTTGTTTAGCTCTGTACCCCAAATAAATACATCTTAATGGCGAGAGTGATGGCTCTGTAGTTAGGAGCAGCCCTAGTTCTTAAATGTGAACATGCATCAAAATATCATGGAAAGTGTATAGAAGCAAATTGTTCTGTGTCTGAGTTCCCCAACAATTCTGATGAAATGGATCTGGTTGGGGCTTTCATTAGCATATTGAACCAGTTGCTGGTGTTATAATTGGTTTGAAGGTCTAGGACCATTGACCTATATAAAATGGATGAAGCTACAGGCAAGGAACAAGGAGATCCCAATAGGAATAGCCTGTAGGCTCTGGATAGCAGCACATCTTATTGACTAAGTCAGCATGAATGAAAGAAAAAGAGGAATGAAGTATTACATGCTGGGTTTGTGTCAACTTGACACAAAGTAGGGTCATCAAGGAAGGACCCTCAGTTGAAGAAATGCCTCTATGAGATCCACCTTGAGGGCATTTCTCAACTTGTGATCAACGAGGCAGGACCCAGACTACTGTGAATGAATAGGCTGGGGATCCTGTGTTTTATAAGAAAGCAGGCAGAGCAAGCCATGGAGAGCAAGGCAGTAAGCAGTACACCTCCATGGCCTTTGCATCAGCTCCTACTTCCTAGTCCTGTTTGAGTTCCTTTCCTGACTTCCTTTGATGATGAACTGTGACCTGGAAGTGTAAGCTGAATAAACCCTTTTCTCTGCAACTTACTTGGTCACAGTGCTTCATCAAAGCAATAATAATCCTAAATAAGACATTGGAGATGCAACAGATCTCAGAAACATTTTCCTATGAGTATTTTCTACCATGAAGAAGTAATCATCTCTTGTCAGTCAAGTAGGCTTAAAACTGTACACAAAAGTCTGAACACAGGGTAGTTAGGAGTAGAGGGATGTCCTCATGCTCAAATCTCCCAACAGTTTTACCTTCTAGAAATGTGACTCCCAGAACTGCACATTCTGATCAGAGATGGAAGCCTGAGAGAAAAGGAGTTCTAGAAAGTGAGACCACATCACGGTTTCTTCCATTTCATATGCTTGTATACGAGTCCTACGTCTAACAGACTACATCACACTTCATTTCCTTAAAATTTTATTTTTTTATTTTATTTTCGATATTCTTTGTTTACATTCTGAATGCTTTCACCTTTCCCAGTTCCCCCCTCCCCATCAGTCTCATAAGCCCTTTTCCCTCGCCCATTTCCCAATCACCCCCTCCCACTTCCCTGTCCTGGTATAGTCTTCAATACTTCGGAGATGACAGATGGTGCTATAGAAAAGGCACAAAATTTAGTGTCAAAAGTTCTGTATTTGGAAATAAAATTGCTGTTGACAAGTCATTTGGGGCCTCCACGAAAGAAGAGTAGTTTTTCTCAGAGACCTAAGAATCAAGCAAATTTGGAAAGAGAGCAGGCTCGTTTTTTGGATTATGCAGTGTGACTACTGCTTTTAGTAACGATACAGTTTGTATGAAGTGCTACTAGTCATGAAAGCATATGTGGGTTACCACATGCAGTAATACGTGCCATTTGCTTATAAACAAGAGTAAGCATCCAGGCTCAAGGATAGGAAGTGTTGAGGCATTGGTGAAATCGGGTCTTGACACTGCTCTGCAACTCAGCTCAAGTGAGCCAAGATGGAGCTGGAATGGAAAGAAAACCATTTAGAATTTAGGCAAAGACTGAATGACTCATCAGGGCTGAGTGAACGCATCAAGTCTGCCAGTCTTTAGCAAAGCCTGCCTACGCGCGCTCTGACCGGTATGCTCACGCATGAAACCTCAAAGGCAGAAAACATGTTTCATCCTTTTCATGGAGGCATTCCTGATTGGGCACTGTCGGTCTGAAATCGAGCTCTGAAACAGAGTCAGTGAGATGGTTCAGCAGGTGAAAGGGCCTGGTTCTAAATCCAATGACCTGAGCTCAATCCCCAGGGCTTATACGGTAGAAGGGCAGAAGTAAGTCCTGAAAGTTGTCCTATGACATCCACAGGTACATGAAAACTTGTGCGTGAGCACATGTATGAGCATAGGCACATACACAATAAATATATCAAAATAGAATTTAGAATGAAATTGTGTGCTATGGCTGTAGGGTCTTGGGTATAGGGTATTATCTGAAACCAAGAAGACATGATGCAGGGGAAACACCAACACTCTCCTTTATCCTCTGAAAGCAGATGCTAAGAAGGATACAGAAGAAACAAGTCTATTTCAGGACAGTGGATGGTGGCTTTACAGTCTTCAGGACCTGCAGATAACTGTGCCCAGATTTTAATTAGAGTATCTTTAGTTTATGGACTCTGAATACAAAACAGTAATCCATTTAAACAAGGTACCATATATTATCTATCATTGGCTGTCCCCTATAAACAAAGCCTGAACAATCTCAGATACATTTCAAAAAGTGACAGATATCAAGATAGGGACCCTGGCATGGAATATTAAGAGACCATCGATAAACAAACCTATGCCAGGTTTCATTAAAGTGAAAAATATTATGTTTCAAAGGAAATCATTAAGAAAGTGAGCAGAGCAGGGTGACACACACCTGTAACTACAGAGCTTGCCAGACAGAGAGGAGAACTCACAGGACAAGACCCACTTCTGTAAAATGAAGTCTTGCATCATAAAAGAAAGAAAGGAAAAGGAGAAGGTGGAGAAAGAAGGAATAGGGGACTAAAGGATGAGAAGAAGAAAAGGAAAGTAGAAAAAGTGTAAAAACATAAGCCATGGACTGGAGAGATGGCTCAGCAGTTAAGAGCAGTGACTACTCTTCTGAAGGTCCTGAGTTCAAATCCCAGCAACCACGTGGAGGCTCACAACCATCCATAATGATATCTGGAGCCCTCTTCTGGTATGTAGCTGAAGACAGCTACAATGTACTTACATATAACAATAAATAAATCCTTGGGGGGGGGGGGAAACATAAGTCATGGTTCTGCATTTTGGTTGGTTATAGTTTTCTGTATCAGTCACCATCTGGTGCATAAAGTAGTTTCCACGATGTGGGGTAAAGACTACACTTCTCTGTGTGTCTGAGAACAAATGTTTACAGATGGTTGCTAGGGACCACACTGGTTTCATAAACTAGTGACTGTAGATTTTCCCCCAGTAACCATAACTTCCCAAGACTGAGTAGTTAGCAAGGCTTCCGGTACCAGGCATGGTTTCCCTCTTGCTGAGTAGGTCACGAAAGAAAATAATTGACCCCAGAGAACCAAATAACCCTATTAAAAAATGGGGTACAAAGCTAAACAAAGAATTTTCACCTGAAGAAATTCGGATGGCCGAGAAGCACCTTAAGAAGTGCTCAACATCATTAGTCATTAGGGAAATGTAAATCAAAACAACCCTGAGATTTCACCTCACACCAGTCAGAATGGCCAAGGTTAAAAACTCAGGAGACAGCAGGTGTTGGTGAGCATGCAGACAAAGAGGAACACTCCTCCACTGCTGGTGGGATTGCAAGATGGTACAACCACTGTGGAAATCAGTCTGGAGGTTCCTCAGAAAACTGGGCATGACACTTCCAGAGGACCCTGCTATACCTCTCCTGGGTATATACCCAGAGGATTCCCCAGCATGCAATAATGACACATGCTCCACTATGTTCATAGCAGCCTTATTTATAATAGCCAGAAGCTGGAAAGAACCCAGATGTCCCTCAATGGAGGAATAGATACAGAAAATGTGGTATATTTACACAATGGACTACTACTCAGCAATTAAAAACAATGAATTGATGAAATTTTTAGGCAAATGGTTGGAACTGGAAAATATCATCCTAAGTGAGGTAACCCAATCACAAAAGAATACACATGGAATGCAATCACTGATAAGTGGATATTAATTAGTCCAGAAGCTCTGAATATTCAAGACACAATTAGCATATCAAAGGATTCCGAAGGAGGAAAGAGAGGGCCCTGGTCCTAAGAAGGCTTGATCCAGCATTGTAGGGGAGTACCAGACAGAGAAATGGGAGGGGGCGTAATTGGGGAATTGCTGGAAAAAAGAGGGACATATGGGGAGGGGAGAACTGGGAAAGGGGAAAGCATTTGGAATGTAAACAAAGAATATAGAAAATAAAAGAAAAAGTCACAGACCCATATGTGACTGTATCCTACTACAGGTATTGGCTAGGGTAAAGAAACCCTTACAAGCTTTACACATCACAGGGAACTGTGACATTTGATGCTGTCACTTGGAAACAGTGAGTTACCTGTGATGGAGTAATTCTAGTCCCAGCTAACCACAAAAGAGAAATCAAAATCTGTCCCCACAAATCTGGCCTACATTAGCTACAACAGCCAAAAGTCACAAGAATACAAATGTTTGCTAAAATGATCATCCATATAGCAGAGTTTCTCGGGCAATCCTACTTTCCATGTTCTCTATTTCCTTAAACCAAAGGAGCCCTGCAGCTGGAGTCCTATAAGCCTATCCCATTTACTGACACAGGAGAATAAGAATGTACCCTGGAGAAACTTTCTTCTAAGACTGATGGAGACAAACTGCTTAATCACGTAAAGAGATGTGTCTGCCCTCAGAAAAAAAATTAATCCAGAGCACATCGCTACCTGAGGAAGCCAACTAGATGAGTCATCGTTACAGTTAAATTACCTTTTATTGTTGATATGTTCTTTTTAATTACTACACTTTCACTCATAAACCTACCTTCTTCCAGAAGGTACCAAAATCATTTGACAAGAAGGGGGTAGAAGAAAGAGAAGGGAAAGGAGGAAAAAAGGAAAGGAGAAGGAAGAGGGGGAGGAGAAGGAGAGAATGGAGGTGGGGAAAGAAGAGGAGGAGAAGGACAAGAAGGAGGAGGGGAAGGAGAAGGAGGAGGAGGAGAGGAGGGGGAGGAGGAAAAGGGAGGAGGAGGAGAGAGGAGGACAGGGAGGACTAGGAGGTGGTGGCAGCTGCACTGTGGTGGCTGCTGCAGAAGCAACAGCAGCATTCTGTGAAGTCACTGAGCATTAGGTCACCGCTGTCACTGAAGACATAGAACTTCAGTGTTACAAGTCACACTTTCGTGGGTATCCGGTCTTAATACATGGGTCCTACAACAAGCCAGCAGACAAAGCTCCTGCCCAGAACGTCAGAAAACCAATGCTTAACCTGCTCCAGATTGCTGCTTCGTGGGAATCTTTTGTCCACAGCTTCGGGGAAGTTGTCTGCATTCCACCTTTTCAAATGAGCCTGCCAGGTTTTTGTGAATGAGATAAACAATGCTTGCTAATGCCAAAACTTCCTGTTTCCTGGACCAGTGTCACCTCACAGTTCACCTGCTATCAGGCTGGCATCTGACAGGCAGAGAATGAAGGCAGAATGAGAAGTAACTCTTCTCCCAAACAGTGGTATTTTGGCTTACAGAGGTAAGAGATATTCTCGTCACTATCCTACTTAATGTTCCTGGCTTGTGCCATGAAGTTATTTAATAGGGGAAGGGAAAGAATCTGGGGGTAGACATTTCTCAAACGGACAACTGAAAGTGTTTAGGATGAGCAAATCCAAATAGACAGGAAACATAATGGCAGACAGCAAGACCTCTCCAATGGTTTCTCTGTGTAGCCCTGGCTGTCCTGGAACTCACTCTGTAGACCAGGTTGGCCTCGAACTCAGAAATCCACCTGCCTCTCTCTGCCTCCCAAGTGCTGGGATTAAAGGCGTGCGCCACCACCGCCCAGCCCTCCAGTGCGCCACCACCACCCAGCCCTCCAGTGGTGACATTTAACAGAGCCTTGTAAGCAACATCCTAGCGAACGCAACCTGTTGGCTCTCTTCCTCTGCTTTGTCGTCATGACAAAGAGCTGCTGTGCTAGCTCTGTTATTTTTGATGGATTGTGAGAGACCAAACATGTGTCCTGAGAACAATTCTATTTTCTGCTGCTGAGAGAATCAGGAAGCCACCGCCATCTGCATATGACACTGATTTCCAGTCTTCTATACAATGAAGAGCAGGCTAGGCACCCCTCATCCCCTGCATTTCCCACTCCTTTTCCTATAGTGCTCCCTCTGCTTTGTTCTTGACACCATCAATGCACTTCAAAACTATTTCTTGGAGCTGGGGAGATGGCTTAGTAGTTAAGGGACTGCTCTTAGAGAAGAAGATAATTCCCAGCATCCTCCCCCCCACCTCTCTCTCTCTCTCTCTCTCTCTCTCTCAAACACACACACATTAGATGACAGATAGCTAGATGATAGATAATCTATCTATAACATACGTACATATATACATACAAAGGTAGATACACAGATAAAAATATCTTTAAAAATAATTTCTTGGTTAAGGGCACCAAAACATTGTTAATTCTAAGTCACTATCTAGGCAAAATCTAGACTTATGTTGTTTCCAATGTCTATTTTAGAAGGAAGACAGAATGAAGTCAAGAGTTAGCCAAAGTACAGAGAACTCCTTTAGAAACCAAAATCTTGCTACTACAATAAACATGCTTCAGAAGAGCCTCCTAACTGTGCTGGCACTGCCACATAGTGAATGAAGTTCAATTTACACCCCAACTTTCTGGATGATACCATGGTAACTGCTACAATGGTATTTTAAACAAATAAATAAATATAAACTGTGTTCACTCTAATTTCCCCCTGATGTCCTGCCATTCTATTCTCTGTAGATTGGGGTGCTGAGAGTCTATACAGGCTCCACCCCCAAATTCAAATGCAAAAATCAACAGATGGCATTACAGTATGCAATACCTTTCTAATAAAGGAAAAGATGTTGAAAGCATAAACCCTTGTCTACCTGGTGTTTTGTGATCCTTGTCAACAGCGTCCTCAGTAGGCCTACGTGTCTATATCAGGTGACACTAACAAAATCTGTCGAACTTGATCCATACTCACATGAAAATCCGATTTAGGCTCTCCTTCATTTCTATAAAATAAGTAAGGAATGACAATCCTGGTAATAATTTCATACCTTACATACTGTGTGTGCATGTGTGTGTGTGTGTGTGTGTGTATATGTATGTATATGTGTGTATTTGTGTGGGGGTGTTGTGTGTCATGGGTATGTGGTATGTTTGTGTGTGTATGTAGGGGGAGTTTGTGTCATGTGTATGTGGGGTGCTAATGTATGCATGCATGAGAGTGTATGCACATGTATATGCCTATGGGTGTGTGTGTGCATATGTGGGGATGTTGTGAGTGTGGTGTGCGATAAGTGTGTGTGTGTGTGTGCATTTATGCATGTGTGTTCATGTGTGTCTGAGGGTGGATGTGGATGTAGGGACATGTGGGGGAGTATTGTGGGGCATGGAGGGAACATGTACATGTCTGTGCATGCACATGTGGGGTGAGTGTTTTACTGAAGATAGAACTCTCAGCCTCTGTGTGCTAGCCAAGCATCCATGTCTGGCTTACATTTCTATCCCTCACAGCTTTTCTTTATTTTTTCTTTTCTTTTTTTTTATGACTCTGTGAATATCTTTTTTGATTTCTTTTTTTATTAGAAACTTTCTTTATTTACATTTCAAATGTTAGCCCCTTTCCTTGTTTCCCCTCCAAAACCCAGGTATCCAATACCTTCTCCCCCTGCTCACCAAACCACCCACTCCCACTTCCCTGTCCTGGCATTCCCTGGCACTGGGGCAAGAAGCCTTCACAGGACCAAGGGCCTCTCCTCTCATTGACATTCAACAAGGCCATCCTCTGCTACATATGTGGCTGGAGCCATGGGTCCCTCCATGTGTACTCTTTGATTGATGGTTTAGTCCCTGGGAGCTCTGGGGGATCTGGTTGGTTGATATTGTTATTTTTCCTATGGGGCTGCAAACCCCTTCAGCTGCTTTTGTCCTTTCTGGAGCTCCTCTATTGGGGACCCTGTGCTCAGTCCAATGGTTGGCTGCAAGCATCCACCTCTGTATCTCTCAGACACTGGCAAAGCCGTATCAGGCTCCTGTCAGCAAGCACTTGTTGGCATCCACAATAGTGTCTGGGTTTGATAACTGTATATGGGATGGAGCTCCAGGTGGGGAAGTCTCCGGATGGCCTTTCCTTCATTCCCCGCTCCACACTTTGTCTCTGTATCTCCTCCCATGGGTATTTTGACTCCCCTTCTAAGAAGGACCAAGGTCTCTACACTTTGGTCTTCCACATTCTTGGGCTTCATACAGTCTGTGAATTGTATCTTAGGTATTCCAAGTTCCTGGGCTAATATCCACTTATCAGCGAGTGCATACCATGTGTCCCTTTGGGTCTGAATTACCGAACTCAGGATATTTTTTACTCCCATCCATTTGCCTAAGAATTTCATGAATTTGTTGTTTTTAATGGCTGAGTAGTACCCTATTGTATAAATGTAACATATTTTCTGTATCCATTCCTCAGTTGAGGGACATCTGGGTTCTGCCCAGCTTCTGGCTATTGTAAATAAGTCTGCTATAAACATAATGGAGCATGTGTCCTTATTACATGCTGGGGAATTTTCTGGGTATATGCTCAGGAGTGCTATAGCTGGGTCCTCAGGTAGTACTATGTCCAATTTTCTGAGAAACTGCCAAATTGACTTCTAGAGTGGTTGTACCAGTTTGCAATCCCACCAACAATGAAGGAGTGTTCCTCTTTCTCCACATCCTCACCAATATCTGCTGTCACCTGAGTTTTTTATCTTAGCCATTCTGACTGGTGTGAGGTGGAATCTCAGGATTGTTTCGATTTGCATTTCCCTGATGACTAAGAATGTTGAACATTTCTTCAGGTGCTTCTCAGCCATTTGGTATTCCTCAATTGAGAATTCTTTGTTTAGCTCTCTACACCATTTTTTTTAAATATGATTATTTGGTTCTCTGGAGTCTAACTTCTTGAGTTCTTTGTATATAATGGATATTAGCCCTTTATTGGGTATAGGGCTGGTAAAGATCTTTTCCCAATCTGTTTGCCATATTTTCCTATTGACAGTGTCCTTTGCCTTACAGAAGCTTTGTAACTTTATGAGGTCTTTTTTCAATTGTTGATCTTACAGTATAAGCTATTGGTGTTCTGTTCAGGAAATTTTTTCCTCTGCCCATGTGCTCAAGGATCTTCCAAAATTTCTTTTCTATTAGTTTCAGTGTATCTGGTTTTATGTGGATGTCCTTTATCCACTTGGACTTGAACTTTGAACAAGGAGATAAAAGATGGCTCAGCAGTTAAGAACACTGACTGCTCTTCCAAAGGTCCTGAGTTCAAATCCCAGGAACCACGTGGTGGATCATAACCACCATAAAAGAGATCTGATACTCTCTTCTGGTGCATCTGAAGACAGATACAGTGTGCTTACATAGATAATAATAAATAAATCTTTTTTAAAAATTGATCCATTTGCATTCTTCTACATGCTAACCACCAGTTGAACCAGCACCATTTGTTGAAAATGCTGTCTTTTTCTGCTGGGTGGTTTTAGCTCCTTTGTCAAACATCAAGTGACCGTAGGTGTGTGGGTTCATTTCTGGGTCTTCAATTCTATTGCATTTATCTACCTGCCTATCACTGTACCACTATTATACAGCTTTTATCACTCTTGTTCTATAGTATAGCTTGAGACCCGGTATTTGATTCCCCTAAAAGTTATTTTATTGTTGAGAATAAAAAATACATTTTTAATGTATTTCAAATACATTTTCAGATTGCTTTCTAACTGTGAAGAATTGATTTGGAATTTTGATGGGAATTGTATTGAATCTGTAGAATGCTTTCAGCAAGATAGCCATTAATACTATATTAACCCTGCCAATCCATGAGCATGGGAGGTCTTTCCATCTTCTGAGATCTTTGATTTCTAAAGACTTGAAGTTCTTGCCATGCAGATCTTACACTTGCTGGTTAGAATCACACAAAGGTATGGAATATTATTTGTGACTATTGTGAAGAGTGTCATTTCCCTAATTTCTTTCTCAGCCTGTTTATTCTTTGAATAGAGGAAGACTACTGATTCATTTGATTTAATTTTATATCCACCCACTTTGCTGAAGTTGTTTATTAGATTTAGGAATTCTCTGGTGGAATGTTTGGGATACTTAAGTATATTATCATATTATCTGCAAACAGTGATATCTTGACTTCTTCCTTTCCAATTTGTATCCCTTTGACCTCCTTTTGTTATCTAATAGTTCTGCCTAAGAGAACACTTCTATTGTATAGGTAGGGAGAGAGTGGGCAGCCTTGTCTAGCCCCTGATTTTAGTGGGATTGTTTCAAGTTTCTCTCCACTTAGTTTGATGTTGGCTACTGGTTTGCTGTGTATTGCTTTTACTATGTTTAGATATGGGCCTTTAATTCCTGATCTTTCCAAGACTTTTATCATGAAGGGGTGTTGGATTTTGTCAAATGCTTTCTCAGCATCTAATAAAATGAGTGTGGGTTTCTTTTTTCTTTGAGTTTGTTTGTATAGTAGATTATGTTAATGGATTTCTGTATATTGAACCATCTCTGCATCCCTGGGATGAAGCCTACTTGATCATGATGGATGATCTTTTTAATGTGTTCTTGGATTCAGTTTGCGAAAACTTTATTGAGTATTTTTGCATTGATATTCATAAGGGAAATTGGTCTGAAGTTTTCTTTATTGTTGGGTCTTTGTGTGGTTTAGGTATCAGAGTAATTGCAGCTTCATAGAACAAATTGGGTAGTGTTCCTTCTGTTTCTATTTATGCAACAATTTGAAGAGTATTGATATAAGGTCTTCTTTGAAGGTCTTATAGAACTCTGTACTAAACCTATCTGACCCTGAGCTTTTTTTGGTTGGGAGACTATTAATGATTGCTTCTATATCTTTAGGGGTTATAGGACTGTTTAGATGAGTTATCTGATCCTTATTTAACTTTGGTTTCTTGCATCTGTCTAGAAAATTGTCCATTTCTTCCAGAATTTCTAGTTGTGTTGAGTATAGACTTTTGTAGTGGGATGTGATGAATTTTTACATTGCCTCAATTTCTGTTGTTATGTCTCCCTTTTCATTTCTGATTTTGTTAATTAGGATAGTGTCTCTGTGCCCTCTGGTTAGTCTGGCTAAGGGTTTATCTATCTTGATTTCTTAAAGAACCAGCTCCAGGTTTGGTTGAGTAGAGTTCTTTTTGTTTCTACTTGTTTGATTTCAGCCCTGAGTTTGATGATTTCAGGCTGTCTACTTCTCTTGGGTGTATTTGCTTATTTTTGTTCTAGAGCTTCCAGGAGTGCTGTTAAGCTGCTAGTGTATGCTTTCTCCAGTTTGTTTTTGGAGGCACTCAGAGCTATGATTTTTCCTCTTAGAACTGCTTTCAATGTGTCCCATAAGTTTGGGTATGTTGTGGCTTCATTTTCATTGAATTCTAAAAAGTCTTTAATTTTTTTCTTTTTCTTCTTTGATAAAGTTATCATTGAGTAGAGTGTTGTTCAGCTTCCAAGTTTATGTGGTCTTTCTTTTGTTTTTGTTGCTATTGAAGACCAGCCTTAGTCCATGGTGATCTGATAGAATGCATGGGATTATTTCAATCTTATTGTATCTATTGAGACCTGTTTTGTGACTAATTATATGGTCAGTTTTGGAGAAGATACCATGAGGTGCTAAGAAGAAGGTATATTCTTTTGTTTTAAAATTAAATGTATAGATATCTGTTAAATCCACTTGGTTCATAATTTCTATTACTTTCAATATGTCTCTGTTTAGTTTCTGTTTCCATGATCTGTCCATTGATGAGAGTGGGGTGTGGAAGTCTCCCACTATTATTGTGTGAGGTGCAATATGTGCTTTGAACTTTAGTAAAGTTTCTTTTATGAATATGGGTGCCGTTGCGTTTGGAGCATAGATGTTCAGAATTAAGAGTTCTTCTTGGTGGATTTTTCCTTTGATGAGTATAAAGTATCCTTCCTTATCCTTTTTGGTAACTTTAGGTTGAAAGTTGATTTTATTCAATATTAGAATGGCTAATACACCTTGTTTCTTGGAACCATTTGCTTGGAAAATTGTTTTCCAGCCTTTGACTCTGAGGCAGTGCCTGTCTTTGTCACTGAGATGGGTTTCCTGTATGCAGGAAAATGTTGGGTCCTGATCATATATGCAGTCTGTTAGTCTATGTCTTTTTATTGGGGAATGAGTCTATTAAGAGTTATTAGGGAAAAGTGATTGTTGCTTCCTGTTATTTTTGTTTTTAGAAGTGGAATTATGTTTGTGTTGCTATCTTCTTGTTTATTTGTGGAAAAGAGATTATTTTCTTGCTTTTTCTAGGGTGTAGTTTCCATCCTTGTGTTGGAGTTTTCCACTTATTATCCTTTGAAGAGCTGGATTTGTGAAAAGATATTGTGTAAATTTGGTTTTGTCATGGAATATCTTTGTTTCTCCATCTATGGCAATTAAGAGTTTTGCTGGGTACAGTAGCCTTGGCTAGCATTTGTGTTGTCTTAGGGTTTGTACAATATCTGCCCAGGATCTTCTGGCTTTTATAGTCTCTGTTGAGAAGTCTGGTGTATTCTGATAGGTCTGCCTTTATATATTACTTGACCTTTATCCTTTACTGTTTTTAATATTCTTTCTTTGTTTTGTGCATTTGGTTTTTTGATTATTATGTGACAGGAAGAATTTCTTTTCTGGTCCAATCTATTTGGAATTCTATAGGTTTCTTGTATGTTCATGGGCATCTCTTTCTTTAGGGAAGTTTTCTTCTATAATTTTGTTGACGATATTGGCCCTTTAAGTTGGGAATATTCACTCTCTTCTATACCTATTATTCTAAGGCTTGGTCTTCTCATTATATTCTGGATTTTATTGATGTTTTAGGTTAGGAGAACTTTGCATTTTCTTTGACTATTGTGTCAATGTTTTCTTTTTTATTGTTATTTTTTTTATTCGATATAATTTATTTACATTTCAAATGATTTCCCCTTTTCTAGCCCCCCCCACTCCCCGAAAGTCCCGTAAGCCCCCTTCTCTTCCCCTGTCCTCCCTCCCACCCCTTCCCAGTTCCCCGTTCTGGTTTTGCCAAATACTGTTTCACTGAGTCTTTCCAGAACCAGGGACCACTCCTGCTTTCTTCTTGTATCTCATTTGATGTGTGGATTATGTTTTGGGTATTCCAGTTTTCTAGGTTAATAACCACTTATTAGTGAGTGCATACCATGATTCACCTTTTGAGTCTGGGTTACCTCACTTAGTATGATGTTCTCAAGCTCCATCCATTTGCCTAAGAATTTCATGAATTCATTGTTTCTAATGGCTGAATAGTACTCCATTGTGTAGATATACCACATTTTTTGCATCCACTCTTCTGTTGAGGGATACCTGGGTTCTTTCCAGCATCTGGCAATTATAAATAGGGCTGCTATGAACATAGTAGAGCATGTATCCTTATTACATGGTGGGGAATCCTCTGGGTATATGCCCAGGAGTGGTATAGCAGGATCTTCTGGAAGTGAGGTGCCCAGTTTTCGGAGGAACCGCCAGACTGCTTTCCAGAGTGGTTGTACCAATTTGCAACCCCACCAGCAGTGGAGGAGTGTTCCTCTTTCTCCGCACCCTCTCCAACACCTGCTGTCTCCTGAATTTTTAATCTTAGCCATTCTGACTGGTGTAAGATGAAATCTTAGGGTTGTTTTGATTTGCATTTCCCTAATGACTAATGAAGTTGAGCATTTTTTAAGATGCTTCTCCGCCATCCGAAGTTCTTCAGGTGAGAATTCTTTGTTTAACTCTGTACCCCATTTTTTAATAGGGTTGTTCGGTTTTCTGGAGTCTAACTTCTTGAGTTCTTTATATATATTGGATATTAGCCCTCTATCTGATGTAGGATTGGTGAACATCTTTTCCCAATTTGTTGGTTGCCGATCTGTCCTCTTGATGGTGTCCTTTGCCTTACAGAAACTCTGTAACCTTATGAGGTCCCATTTGTCAATTCTTGCTCTTAGAGCATACGCTAGTGGTATTCTGTTCAGAAACTTTCTCCCTGTACCGATGTCCTCAAGGGTCTTCCCCAGTTTCTTTTCTATTAGCTTCAGAGTGTCTGGCTTTATGTGGAGGTCCTTGATCCATTTGGATTTGAGCTTGGTACAAGGAGACAAGGATGGATCAATTCGCATTCTTCTGCATGCTGACCTCCAGTTGAACCAGTACCATTTGTTGAAAAGGCTATCTTTTTTCCATTGGATGTTTTCAGCCTCTTTGTCGAGGATCAAGTGGCCATAGGTGTGTGGGTTCATTTCTGGATCTTCAATCCTGTTCCATTGATCCTCCTGCCTGTCACTGTACCAATACCACGCAGTTTTTAACACTATTGCTCTGTAGTATTGCTTGAGGTCAGGGATACTGATTCCCCCAGATTTTCTTTTGTTGCTGAGAATAGTTTTAGCTATCCTGGGTTTTTTGTTGTTCCAGATGAATTTGATAATTGCTCTTTCTAACTCTGTGAAGAATTGAGTTGGGATTTTGATGGGTATTGCATTGAATCTGTATAGTGCTTTAGGCAAAATGGCCATTTTAACTATATTGATTTCCCTTCAAACTATTCCACAAAATAGAAACAGAAGGAACACTACCCAATTCCTTCTACGAAGCCACAATTACGCTGATACCAAAGCCACACAAAGATCCAACAAAGAAAGAGAACTTCAGACCAATTTCCCTTATGAACATCGATGCAAAAATACTCAATAAAATTCTTGCCAACCGAATCCAAGAACACATCAAAACGATCATCCACCATGATCAAGTAGGCTTTATCCCGGGAATGCAGGGTTGGTTCAATATACGGAAATCCATCAATACAATCCACTACATAAACAAACTCAAAGAACAAAACCACATGGTCATTTCATTGGATGCTGAAAAAGCATTTGACAAAATTCAGCATCCTTTCATGCTTAAAGTCTTGGAGAGAACAGGAATTCAAGGCCCATACCTAAACATAGTAAAAGCAATATACAGCAAACCGGTAGCCAGCATCAAACTAAATGGAGAGAAACTTGAAGCAATCCCACTGAAATCAGGGACCAGACAAGGCTGCCCCCTTTCTCCTTATCTTTTCAATATTGTACTTGAGGATTGTACTTGAGGTACTAGCTCGGGCAATTCGACAACATAAGGAGGTCAAAGGGATACAAATTGGAAAGGAGGAAGTCAAACTATCATTATTTGCAGACAACATGATAGTCTACCTAAGTGACCCAAAAAACTCCACTAGAGAGCTCCTACAGCTGATAAACAACTTCAGCAAAGTGGCAGGTTATAAAATCAACTCCAGCAAATCAGTGGCCTTCCTATACTCAAAGGATAAGCAGGCTGAGAAAGAAATTAGGGAAATGACCCCCTTCACAATAGCCACAAACAGTATAAAGTATCTTGGGGTGACTCTTACCAAGCATGTGAAAGATCTGTATGACAAGAACTTCAAGACTCTGAAGAAGGAAATGGAAGAAGACCTCAAAAAATGTGTCAATGTTTTCTATGGTATCTTCTGCACCTGAGATTCTCTCTTCTAACTCTCATATTCTGTTGGTGATGCTTGCATCTAGGATTCCTGATCTCTTTCCTACATTTTCTATCTCCAGTGTTATCTCCCTTTGTGATTTCTTTATTGTTTCTTCTTCCATTTTTAGATCCTGGATGATTTTGTTCAATTCCTTTATCTGTTTGGTTGTGTTTTCCTGTAATTCTTTAAGGGACTTTTGTATTTCCTCTTTAAGGGCTTCTACCTGTTTACCTATGTTCTCCTGTATTTCTTTAAGGGAGTTGTTTATGTCCTAAAGTCCTCTATCAGCATCATGAGATGTGATTTTAAATCCAAATCTTGCTTTTCTGGTGTGTTGTGGTATCCAGAACTTGCTGTGGTGGGAGAACTGGGTTCTGATGATGCCAAGTAGCCTTGGTTTCTGTTGGTAGGGTTCTTGCACTTGCCTTTCACTGTCTGTTTATCTCTGGTGTTAGTTGGTCTTGCTGTCTCTGGCTGGAGCTTGTTCCTCCTGTGGGCCTGTAAGCCTTTGTCGGCAGTCCTGGCAAGACAGTTCTCTTTCAGGAAAGGTTTGGGTTTGAAGAGCTATGGAACAGCCTTAGCTTCTGGGTGCAGATGGAGACCAGAAGGATCCTGTCCCAGCTGCTCCACTGTTCCTGCGCCCTATGGGCTCCTGGCTGGTCCCACTTTCAACAGTTACTGAAGAGAAACTCATGATCTGACCTCTGAGCCCAGGAGTAAGAGCATTCCTGGGAGACCAGCTCTCTTCTGGAGAGACCTGTATACTGAGGACTCTGGAACAGCCCCAGCCCCAAGCCTTGGAGACTGGAGACTGGAAGGTTCATACCTTTTTATTTTGAGACAAGGTCACACTAAAATGCACAGACTAGCAATGATTTTATATTGTAATTCTGGCAAGACTTGAATTTACAATCCTCCTGCCTCAGCTTCCTCCAGGATTAAAATTAAGCCTTTGTTACCTGGCCTAGCTTCTACCTGATAACAGACTTACAGAGGTAATAGAATGGAAAAAAAATGCCTATTTTTAAAATGCACCAGTGTCATGTATGACTCATTAATAACTTTTGATAGTAGACAGACTGACTGGTGCAGGGAAACAAAAAGACAAAGAAAAGCCTGCAGCCTAGGAACCCTGTGAGTGGATAGGGACTGGACTAGAGGTTCCTATGAACAGAGCAAGGCGAACAAAGCTGAACCACGGCGGGACCGTGACTCAGTGAGCACTCAGCTCTGACTGCATTGCTTCAAATTGGTCCCTTGAGAGAAATGGCATGCAAAGGAGTTCTCATGGCTTGTAGAACTGGAAGAGACGATGCCAGATACTGGTTTAGAGAGAGTAGCAGGGTCAAAGAAAACCTTAAACTTTATCTAAAGACAAAGCAAGACAAAACCATATTCTTAAATGTCTGTCTGTATCTGATATCAAATTTTTCACTTATGTAATCCACAGACTTGTTATTCATGTATAAGCTCTGTTATACAAATGATGATGACATTTATTCATTCTTCTAACAATTACCAACTCCTCCCACACCCCACATTACACCAGGGACCATGTAGACAACACTGTATCCTTCCCATGATAGCTTACAGTAAATACATCCAGGCCTCCACTGCTACATTGTCTTCCTATAGCACTTAAGCATTCCAATATTAAATGCCCTATTTATAATTTTCTATATACATTACATATTTACAATTTAACTTTGTACATCTACTTAATGACATAGTGCTTTCTTATTCACTAAACTTTGCAGTAAATTAAAATTTGACACTCTTCTAAATATTGTTTCCTGTACACTATTCTGTCCAATAATATAGACAACATCTACAACAAATTCTCTCTCTCTTTCTCTCTGTCTTTCTCTCTTTCTGTCTCTCTTTCTCTCTCTCTCGCTCTCCACATTTGTCTCTCTCCCTCTGTCCCTTGTCTCTCTCTGTCTTCTGTCTCCAACTATCTTTCTGTCTCTGTGTGTCTCTCTGTCTGTCTCTGTCTGTCTCTCTCTCTCTCTTTCTCTCCCTCCCTCCCTCTCTCTACATCTGTCTTTCTCCCTCTGTGTCCTTCTTTGTCTCTCTGTCTTCTGTCTCTAACTCTATCTTTATGTCTCTGTCTCTCTCTCTCTCTCTCTCTCTCTCTCTCTCTCTCTCTCTCTCTCTCTTTCTCTCTCTCATAAAAATACCTGGGGAGATATGAGGAGGAAGATCAGTTATCATTAGACTTTCTGTGACTACAGAAAGCAAAGCTATAACCCCTTTGACCACTGAGAAATTTGAAATTGAAATACATTTTGGCTATTGCCAATCTGGGATCTATCTAAACTAATGATTCAAGAAAAAGAATCTCTATAGCCATTATCCTATTCTACTACACTCTCTTA
Source organism: Apodemus sylvaticus (assembly GCF_947179515.1). Classification (NCBI taxonomy): domain Eukaryota; kingdom Metazoa; phylum Chordata; class Mammalia; order Rodentia; family Muridae; genus Apodemus; species Apodemus sylvaticus. The sequence goes on from NC_067489.1 coordinate 30,253,459, forward strand.
ATTCCAAAAAGAATATAAGCAGTTCATTCCATCATCTCCCGCAATTTCAATGTAGAAGAATGTCGAATATGCCCCATAGAAATTCTTTGTAACTCTCAGTAGTCCGTATTATGACCTTGAAATATGGTCATTTTCTCAATTGATAGATCAGAAATTAATATGGTATATGATTTTGAACTATATCATTTTACCATTTTCACATCTTTGTTGATGAACTGATACCTCACAGTCAATTCCTCCCTGGAGCCCACACCCTCTCACTTTCAACCACCTATATCTGAGAGGCTCCGCCATTCCCTTTGCAGTAGCTCAGTCAACTGGTCCCCCTTTGCTGTTCTAGGGCCAGCTTGTGCTATGGTTCACAATTAATGCCATAATTAAAGCCCTTTGGAAAGGCTCTTGTTTCAATCCATGGTGGTTTATTTTCCAGATGAGGTGGTTCTCCCATAGAAACACAGTAGGCGGGTACATTTAAAAACTGTATTTCAATTGCAAACAATGTGGCTGCACCCTAAACGGCAAAAGGAAGATAAGAAAATTATCCGAGGCCCCAGAGGTGACAGGAGAGGTGAAACGGAAATTCCTTTCAGCTGTGTTCATGCTCGGCTGCTGCTCCTGCAAGGGCGGAAGCTCATTTGAAAATGGAGCAAATTAGCAAAATTAAACAGATGGGAGCCATGGGTCATATCTCACCACCTCATTAATGCATCCAGGATGAATGCGATGTAATGAAACAAAAGCACAGGAATTGAAAAGTTCAATAAAGGAAGCCTGAGCCTTTCCACACTGACCAATAAAAGAGACAATGAATAACACTGATTGTATTGGTCATTCACTTTCAGATGCAGATCCTAACTCGAAACACTTCCACCATGCCTTTGAGAATATTTCTTCTTCAGACCATCCCTGTAATAGATGTCAACTTTAGGGTGGCTGACCCCACTCTGCCTGGAATTGGCAATGGTCACTTGGATCTCCGTTCTTGCCCAGTGCACCTTTCCAAACACTCCAGCCTTCTTTTTCTCCAACACAGCATGCTTGCTTTGTTCCCGAAGCCTATTCCTTTGCTCAGAATGCCATAGGGCAAGGGGTGTGTGCAAAGGAGGACTTAGGTACCAGAGGGCCCAGGCTTAAGATCCAGCCAAGAACTGTTATTGTTAGCAGCTAAGGATACTTGAATCTCATATTTATACTTTCCGGGCCCTGTTATAAGTACAGGATCGAGTGCTTCTCCAGAACTGTAGTCAGCTCCATCACTGCTATGTAAAACAGACAGCCCTAAGAACAACTCACACCACATTCACCATCTATACTTTGAAACCTAGTGCCACCTCCCTCAAAGGCCACTTTTGATCCCTCCAGGTGTGAGGGAGTTCAATGTGCCCAAGAACATAATCATTTATCCATATCCATGGCCTTCTCATTTCGCATTTTCAAAAATTAATCTGGATAGAAAAATAATTTTTTTAAAAAAGGGAAAAATAAATAAAAAATAATAATCTTGGGGCCTAGATATATATAGAGACCCCTGCCCCACAATTTGACTACAAACCTAAAGGCTCTTGACCATGCTTTCCGTTCCTGTACCTACCACAGTATCAAACAGTGAGTTTGTGAACTTGACTAGTTAATAACTGGACTGTGTTTTTCTAGTTGTCCTCTTTCCTCAGCAGTGGGAGTTAGGGATTGGCACCCTGACTTAGAAGAACAATAGCCACTGCATGCTCTCTCCTCTTCATCCTCCATTGAGATTTCTTTTAACGTGGCACAAGGAGTCTAGTAAAAACATACAAGACTTTTCCCCCTCACTATAATGTTAAATGGAATTAAAGTTTAAATGCCAAGTATACTATGGAGAATATCCATATACTGACTATACTTTGGGGAGGGTAAAGAGATAGTAAATATTGGCGCAGAATTCTGAGCAAACTAATCGAGTGTGCCTCTACTTCACAATAGAAGCAAAACAACAAACAAAAAACCAATTCAAAAAAAAACCAAAACCAGCCAATTTCTCAGCAACTTTCTCCACAAATTATATCTTCTCATATATTCAAACTTTGGACCACTCTCTACATAGATATTTCTGTTGTCCCGTACCCCATACAATTAGACCACTATTCATTTAAATCACCCCATCTCCAAAAGAGGCCCAACAAATTTTGGAGTGGACAAGTATAATTGCTTATTAGTGACCTATGCTTCTGTGTGAATTCCCAGGTGTGTGGTGTCTTGACTGTGGGAATTGCCCCCAATACCTGTTTCTCCTGGCTGAAGGAGGGGGAAGATGAGTGTTAGACAGACAAAATAATAAATGTCCACAACCCAGCAAATGCACAAAGTATTTCTCCCCGCCTTACTCTTAGTCAATCAATCATCCAGAGAAGCCACTAATCATATATAAAGAAAAACCACATTCTCCTAGTCAGAGTTAGAGATGTGGGTGAGATAAACAAGGCTGAGTCTATCTGCCTAACATCTTCACTTTTCTTCCACCCTTTCCCCCAACACCTCAAATAGTGGCATCTCTCGGTTCCCAGTTGCAAAACCTGGAAAGCAGAAGGAGGAACATGAAACCTCGGAAAATACAAACTGTTGCTTTGAAGGGTTTTATGCCTACTTAAAACCATAGTACCAGTCTCCCACCTGCCCAACAGGGAACATACCTACCCTCTGCCCTTCTGAAGCCTCACTCCCAATACTTTACAATTTGAAAAATGTGCCCTAGGTCATGTTTCGTGTAAAATATTAATTAGGCATCTTATAAGATCCAGAATTACGATCTTAGCAGGAAAACAAGGTACCAACACACTCTCTACAGTCGAGTGCATCTCAGGTACCCTACAAACAATGAAAGCAAATGATGTGAGACCTTCTTTGGGCTGTTCTGGGGTTTTGGAGGGTGGGGAAAGGTGGTTTCTGAATTTTTGTCCTGCCCCTTTCCTTCCTAGCTTAGCTTCCCTGCTCTCATGAACTAAATGTAGAATGATAAAATTTCCAAAAAAAATAGTTGAGCAAATTTTGAATATTTCAAAACGTTTACATCTAGAATGTAATTGGTAAAATACAGATAGCTACATGCTAGCCATATACACTGTTGAGCACTTTTCCTACACAGTTTATACCAGGTTTATGGAGCAGACCAATGGCCCCTTCACAAGTCACCCTGATAGCATTGCCATGGGCAGTAGTATGCTTGGACAGCACACAGTAGGTAAAGAAGACAAAACCATCTAATGTACACATGTGGACAAGAGAAAGCCAAACCATCACTGGGAACATGAGTCCTCCCTTGCTTGACTGCAGATAAAGGAAGAAGGCTCAGAGAAAGACAGATGTATCAAGGAGACCAACTCTACAATGAGAAGAAAAGAGAATAGGAGGAAGACAGTTGAAAAGAATTCCCTGTGAGGCTCATGTATATCCTAATAACAAGTTCTTGGATGTTTCCTATCTAACGTCTGTGTACTTCTAACATTCATACACCCATTCCATCCCAGGCCAGGGGAGATAGCCTAGGAACACTTATCCTATATAATTAGACATATGGGAACTTCCATCAGTACCTTTTACAACATTTGTAGAGGGCCACGCTGGTGTTGCATGACTACAATTCCAGCACTGGAGAGGCTGATACAGGGTGATCATGAGTTCAAGGCCTGCCACACCAGACAAAGAAAATTAAGCATGAATGGGGATCTAAACTCACTACTGCACTCCTCTTGGTGCACAAGACCTGGGAAGCAGTCAGACATATGGAGTCCAAATAAGAGCCAGGCAATGACCAAAGAAACACAGGAAGCATGGAAGTTATTGCATATCGGGAGGCACCGAAACTGAATATAAACACTATCTGTATTAAAGACTGCTCGTTTTCAGTTCACTGCTTATTATCAGCTTGCGTGCTGTTGTTTTCAATGTCAAATTTATGAACAATGTTTACACACTACTTAGAACTCTTAGGCAGTGAGTGACAATTTAGGAATCTTCCATGTGCTCTCAAACTGCCTGCTTCAGCCCACCAAGGATCCAGCCTGACTCTATAACTTCATCTACTTGTAAAGTTCCAACCCACAGCTCAAAATATAAATTACTTCTCTCTATTAAAGTTAGCTTTTTCTGCTTTTTTCCCCCAAGTCTTGTGTATGGTCAAGAGAAAGGACTAGATCTCAGATAAAACCTCAAAATGATACTATGCCTTTTAATCTAAGGAACTATTTCAGGAGGGAAAATGGCCTTCAAGAGAACACTTAGGCTGACAGACTGTAACATATGAGTTTCTATAACAGGAGCAAGCATTGTATCTGAAGCAGCCAGCATGGTGTTTGGGACAGTACCCAAAACTGATTTATTCAATTAACAACTGTGAATGTTGAGGTTGAGAATAGCGTTGTCGTACTTTTTGATGACTTTAACATCTTGTACGGATATGAAACTGTAGACATCCATAAGGCATTGGATCGAAAAGGTCAGAGCACATCATTTAATTAATGGCTTTATATAAAGTCCTCTGCTAAAAAAGTATCAGTGGAAATCAATGACATGGCCAATGTAGGGAGGCTATTTGGTTTATTAGCTAATGGTCCCTTTGCTTTGTTCGTATGTGGCTACAAAGTATCACATAGATCCAACCAAAATGAATGACACCAGCTCAGAATCATCATCAGAGTTTGGAAAGGAAGAACCAGCATTTCTGTAAAGTACTGTCCATGGTACTTTACAGAAAAAACTCTGTAAGAACTACTTAAGTCAGCACTTTTTCAAACACAAGGACAAAGATTTTGAAATGGATTCAAGCTGCTGGCCCTCCTCTCCCAAGGTTCTATTGGGAACTACCCTAGTTTGGTTTCTGTTGAGTTGACAAAACCACAAGCAAGTTGGGAGTAGAAGGGGTTTTATTAGAACTTCCAGGTTATAATCCATTATCAAGGGAAGCCAGGCAGGAGGCTGGAGGCAAGAACTGAAGCCACAGAGTGACACTTTACTAGCATTCTCTCCCAGCCTGGCTCAGGGGCCTTTCTTAGATGGCCCAGACCCACCTGCTCAGAGGTAGCTCTGACACAATGGGCTGTACCCGGCTACATCAATCATTAATCAAGAAAAATCCCTACAGATATTCCCACAGCACAATCTGATGGAGGTAGAGGCAGTGTCTCAATTTGGGGGTGGGGTCCCTCCTGCCCAGTGACTCTAATTTGTGTCCACATGACAAAAATTAAGAAGCACAGGGATTAATCCATTCAAGGCCAAGAGCAGACCCCAGTGAGCTGATGAAGCTAATTACCTTCTTTAGGACAAATAAAAGTCAGTCAGACATCCTAGAATGGCCAAGGAATTCTTTTGATCAGCTAAGGAATGAGTCAAACAGATTAACTTGGCATTGTAAAAGGATTTCTCAAATCAACAATGGTGAGACTGTATTCCTTTTAAGCCTAACTACTAAAACATCCTATCCTGAAAATAAAGAAATATATAAATGAAACAAAAGACCAAATTAAATAAACTATTTGGGGAAAGCCTAAATCATCATAATAATCACATTACAATATAAACAAGATTTTTAATTATTTTCCAGGATATAATTCAGGAGGAAAAAGTATGTCTGATAAATTTACAATATACTTAGGGATGGCAATTGTTTTAATCGGTGGTCCTTATTAAATGTTAGTAATAAAAATATGAATACAATTGCTGATATGATGGCTGACATGAATTTAAAGAAATAAATGATGCCCAAATAATACCATAGACTATGACTCTATATCCAGACTCTCAAAAACAGATGAGAAAACCTCACCTCATGATAGAACAAAGACATGCTTCCTGTAATAGAATTTAAGTCAGAGTGTTATTCAATTTTCTTCTACTAAAACAGAAATTATATTTCTCCCAAGAAAATGGTTGATATAAGTGTTTTTTCATCTAAAAGGATATCAAAAAATAAACTTTCCTCCAATTGGTGAGGGTTTTATTATCTCTTGAGCTTAGGTTAGTATGGAACCTATCCAAAGAAGAGGCGAAAGTTTGCTAGCTATGAGACCCCTGTTCTCATTGTTTTTTCAACTCACAACAAATATATGCAACACAGTTCTGACAATAGTACTAACTATACTTGGGAAATAATTTTTTTAAAAAAAAAAGAAAAGATATACTCCTGCCCCCAAAACATCAGCTCAATCTGACACTCAGCTGACATTTTCCTGTGGCTGCCCAACCTATGCACCATCTCTCTTATCCAAATACCTGTGGGGCATTCGGGTCAAATCTATGCTATTTCTCCTTGGCAGGGCAGAGGTTCTTCACCATGTTCCCAAAACAGAGTTAGTCTCTCTCCGTCAGTTATCATCCTCTGGGAAGGATGAAGGCCTCAGCTGGCTATCAACAACAAATAAAAATGGAGTACATGCACTGAGGAAAAAGAGGGTGGCTCTAAGAGGAGGTAGAGGGAGGGAATAATGGGCGAATGCAATCAAAATGCACTGTATAAGTGTACAGAGCTTTCAAAGAATAAACATTATTTTTAAAAAGAATTTCTTGCCAGGGTGTGGCGGCACATACCCTTAAACACATCACTAGGAGGCAGAAGCAGGTAGATTGCTGTGAGTTTGAGGCCAGCATTGGCTCAAAAGTGAGTTACAGGCTAATTATGTCTATATTGTGAGGTCCTATCTCAAAAACAGAAGTCAGAGAAGTTCTTCATGTTTCTCCATAACCCACAGGACAGTATTCAACCATACCAGAAAGAGGAGCTATCAGTCATGAATAACCACTTTGGCGGGGGGGAGAGAGAGCAAGATTCAAATAATATTAGCTTTATTGTATGCATACTACATTGTGTTTCTTTTCTAAGAAACCTAAAGGGAAACTTCATTTAACATAGAGGGATAGCTTCAAACAAGCCTGTGTTCTGAAACACAGGGTCACCTAACTCACTTAGCTGTGTGTCTCATGTAAACTCATGTTTAAAATAGGTATAATGATGTCCAACCCTGAACTTCCATCAAGGTTTAGGGAGATTAGACATAGGAAAGGTGTGGCACACAGAAAGCCCACTGAAGAACTAACTCCCAATCATTAGGAGGGAGAAGACAGTACCACTGTGTCTTGTACTTTTAAAAACGGTTGCTTTTCATCTTACTTAAATCCCCTAAGATACCCTAAGGAAAAAAATCTGCTCCTGTCCTGGTTCCACAAACCACTCAGCAAGTTGGGAATGCCTCTCCACCCCTTTTGTGAACTAGCACCCTTGTTCTCCCACTGGACAAGTAAAATCTGACAGATTAGGTTTTCCCTGTGTGCTCCAGATGAATGCCTGAAGGGAGGCCGTTTCCATCCTCCTATGCAAGGACACCTGCCCCAACTTATTGCAGCCCAAACTCAGGATTCAGTATGAGGATCCGATTGATGTCTTCTGTTCTCCCCATGGGATCAGTCCATCCTGACTTTCTGACTGCTCTGAAAAGAATGTACTTGTATGTAGCTGAGTGGGGAGGTCTCTCTCTCCTTCTCTCTCTATATCTATAGCTGAGTGGGGAGGTCTCTCTCTCCTTCTCTCTCTATATCTATATCTATATCTATATCTACATCTACATCTACATCTACATCTACATCTACATCTACATCTACATCTACATCTACATCTACATCTACATCTACATCTACATCTACAGTAGCCAGTATCCTGATTCTCCTAGGGCATTAGCTGCTCTTCTGAGGATAATCATTACTGGGTATCTCATAAGGGATATTCTATATGTAACCTGTCTAGTCTACAATACCTATGTATATACATCCAATGCATATATGTATGTATTTCTGCATCTCTGTCTATCTAACCATCCATCCATCCTTCATGTCTCTATTCCTCCTGCTTTTCTCTTCTTCCCTGCCCCCGCCACTCACGGTGCCTCCCACCTGCTGCTGCTAGTGCTAATGATGCCCTATATTCTGCAAAAAGCACTCCAGCTGCACAACCAGCATGAAGAACGCTGCTGATCCTCAGTAGGCCTGGGCAAAAGCTCAAATGCTCTTCTCTGACAAATGGTTTTCTCCAGCTGTGATCGACACAGAGGCACCGTGTCTGTCGGAGCAGTCTCTCTCAACTTCAGTGAGCACTAGAAACACCTGGAAAGCAGTCGCTCCGGAGGCAACCCAGGAATCCTCAGCCTTGATGAGCGCCAGGTCGGCACAGGGCTACAAACCTTAAGACAGGATGTTAAGCGCACATGCTGAGGACCCCCTGGTCCACAGATAATGTGAAGCACAGCAATAGAGAAGACCCTGCCTTCTTCTGCATCCTCTCACATATGGCCCAGTTGTATCCTCCACGATCTCTCCTGCAGCTCCCAATTAACGTTAACGGGATGCTTTCCTGTGATGGGGGGGGGGGACACTACATACATTATCTCAATAGGTGTATATATATACACATTTCTAAAGCAGTCAGATTATTCTCATGATACAAATTTAAAACTAAAAGTAAGGCTTGGAAGCAATATGCAATATTCACGAGGTCATGCGCCACACAGGGAGATCCAGAAGCCAAAGACTGGATTTGTGTGTAAGTCCACTTTAGTTTAAGCAATGTGTAAGTCTACTCTATATTGCAGACTCTGCACTGCTGGGCCTCTAGCATCTTTTTTCCTTACTTTATGTGCAGAATGGGAAAGTTCCTTTTCGATAAAAAAAAAATCTGTTAGCATAGACCTTTGAGAGACATCATCAAGTCTTGTCATAATTACAACATGATTGTTGTACACTCTAAAACCACAAGTTTGTCCAACTACATCTGCCCTCAACATGTCATATATATATATATATATATATATATATATATATATATATATATAGAGAGAGAGAGAGAGAGAGAGAGAGAGAAATATAGGTATAGGTATAGATATAGATATATAGATATATAGATATATAGATATATAGATATAGATATAGAGAGAGAAGGAGAGAGAGAGACCTCCCCACTCAGCTACCTACAAGTACATTCTTTTCAGAGCAGTCAGAAAGCCAGTCTTTGGCAATGGATATACTGCACAGAGAGACAGTGATATCACCCCCACTGATGGGTGGGACTAGAATTCCATCAGACCATCTCCTCCTGAAAACCCCCATGGTTCTAACAGCAGACCAAATGACAAATGACCTGAATGCAAATAGAGGTTCTGCCTCCCAGCAGTTAGGATGTGACCTTTAAAAATTCTGTAAACCATTCTGAATCTTGAGATAAAATTGGGATACAATGATTGATGTTAGGGAATAAGCATGGTAAAATATGTAAAAAAAGAAAAAAATAGAACAAACTCAGTAAATACTAAATCTCCTTTTCTTACCTGTTTTTTGATTCCTTTTCAGAGAAGCTTTGGCTTAGTTATCTGTGAATTTCAGATCCCAAACCTGAGTACATACTATAGTTCCATTGCTTTCGAAAATGCAAATCCTTGAGACAAGCCCTGAACCAAACACTTTTGTCTTCAGGATCTCAGCCAGGACTATTCACATGAAATACTCCCTCTAGGACAGTATCTTGGGAGTTAGCATATTCTAATGTGCAGAACACTAGTCTGTCCAAGATGCACAGCTTCTGGCCCACTGATTCTCCAGGGTCCACCAGACTGAGGACCCCACAGCTAAAGTCAAGAGTTTTCAAAACAGTTGTTCTTAATTTTTAGAGATTTTCTTTTTATTATTCTCTCCATTTCCTCTGATATATACTATCTTTTTTTTTTATTCGATACATTTTTATTTACATTCCAAATGATTTCCCCTTTTCTGGCCCCCCACTCCTGAAAGTCCCATAAGCCCCCTTCCCTCCCCCTGTTATCCCACCCATCCCTTCCCACTTCTCTATTCTGGTTTTGCCCTATACTGTTTCACTGAGTCTTTCCAGAACCAGGGGCCACTCTTCCTTTCTTCTTGTACCTCATTTGATGTGTGGATTATGTTTTGGGTATTCCAGTTTTCTAGGCTAGTATCCACTTATTAGTGAGTGCATACCATGATTGATCTTTTGAGACTGGGTTACCTCACTTAGTATGATGTTCTCCAGCTCCATCCATTTGCTAAAGAATTTCATGAATTCATCGTTTCTAATGGCTGAATAGTACTCCATTGTGTATATATACCACATTTTTTGCATTCGTTCTTCTGTTGAGGGATACCTGGGTTCTTTCCAGCTTCTGGTTATTATAAATAGGACTGTTATGAACATAGTAGAGCATGTATCCTTATTACATGCTGGAGAATCCTCTGGGTATATGCCCAGTGGATATAGCAGGATCTTCTGGAAGTGATGTGCACAGTTTTCTGAGGAACCGCCAGACTGAATTCCAGAGTGGTTGTACCATTTGCAACCCAAACAGCAGTGGAGGAGTGTTCCTCTTTCTCCACATCCTCTCCAACACCTGCTGCTCCTGAATTTTTAATCTTAAGACATTCTGACTGGTGTAAGGTGAAATCTCAGGGTTGTTTTGATTTGCATTTCCCTGATGACTAACGAAGTTGAGCATTTTTTAAGATGCTTCTCCGCCACCCGAAGTTCTTCAGGTGAAAATTCTTTGTTTAACTCTGTACCCCATTTTTAATAGGGTTTTTTGGTTTTCCGGGGCCTAACTTCTTGAGTTCTTTGTATATATTGGATATTAGCCCTTTATCTGATGTAGGGTTGGTGAAGATCTTTTCCCAATTTCTTGGTTGTTGATTTGTCCTTTTGATGGTGTCCTTTGCCTTACAGAAACTTTGTAATTTTATGAGGTCCCATTTGTCAATTCTTGATCTTAGAGCATACGCTATTGGTGATCTGTTCAGAAACTTTCCCCCTATACTGATGTCCTCAAGGGTCTTCCCCAGTTTCTTTTCCATTAGCTTCAGAGTGTCTGGCTTTATGTGGAGGTCCTTGATCCATTTGGAGTTGAGCTTAGTACAAGGAGACAAGGATGGATCAATTCAAATTCTTCTGCATGCTGACCTCCAGTTGAACCAGCACCATTTGTTGAAAAGGCTATCTGTTTTCCATTGGGTATTTTCAGCCCCTTTGTCAAGGATCTAGTGGTCATAGGTGTGTGGGTTCATTTCTGGATCTTCAATCCTGTTCCATTGATCTGCCTGTCTGTCACTGTACCAATACCATGCAGTTTTTAACACTATTGCTCTGTAGTATTGCTTGAGGTCAGGGTTACTGACTCCCCCAGAATTTCTTTTGTTGTTGAGAATAGTTTTAGCTATCCTGGGGTTTTTGTTATTCCAGATGAATTTGAGAATTGCTCTTTCTAACTCTATGAAGAATTGAGTTGGGATTTTGATGGGTATTGCATTGAAATCTGTATATTGCTTTTGGCAAAATGGCCATTTTAACTATATTAATCCTGCCGATTCATGAGCATAGGAGGTTTTTCCATTTTTGCAGGTCTTCTTCCATTTCCTTCTTCATAGTCTTGAAGTTCCTGTCATACAGATCTTTCACATGTTTGGTAAGAGTCACCCCAAGGTACTTTATACTGTTTGTGGCTATTGTGAGGGTGTCATTTCCCTAATTTCTTTCTCAGCCTGCTTATCCTTTGAGTATAGGAAGGCTATTGATTTGCCTGAGTTGATTTTATAACCTGCCACTTTGCTGAAGTTGTTTATCAGCTGTAGGAGTTCTCTAGTGGAGTTTTTGGGGTCACTTAGGTAGACTATCATATCATCTGCAAATAATGATAGTTTGACTTCTTCCTTTCCAATTTGTATCCCTTTGACCTCCTTAGGTTGTCTAATTGCCCAAGCTAGTACCTCAGGTACAATATTGAAAAGATAAGGAGAAAGGGGGCAGCCCTGTCTAGTCCCTGATTTTAGTGGAATTTCTTCAAGTTTCTCTCCATTTAGTTTGATGCTCGCTACCGGTTTGGTGTATATTGCTTTTAATTATAGGCCTGACTATGCGTCTGGAGCCATGGATAGCCTTGTTGGACATCAAAGGGAGGAGAGGCTCTTGGTCCTGGAAAGGCTTGATGCTGCAGTGTAGGGGAATACCAGGACAGGGAAGCTGGAGAGGGTTGATTAGGGAACAGTAGGAGGGGAGATGGCTTATGGGATTATGGGGGTGGAAGGGACCAGGAAAGGGGAAATCATTTGAAATGTAAATAAAGAATATATCTAATAAAAAATAAAATAAAATAAAAATAAATTCAGTATCTTAAATTGGAAAAAAATAAAGAAGAAACATAAGGCCTGGCTTATTTTCACTGTGCTAAAATTTAGAAAGCCGAAAGTGTAAAAGACAAACAAACCAAAAACATTCTTCTATGGAAACACTACTGCTTCGCTCATTAATAAACAAATAAAAGGATGAAGCTCAAAATCATTCTTCCCATGGTGGCTTAAGGCCCTTATATAAATAATAGCTATCGCTGCATCAATTCAGCAGCTTGCTAGGCAATAAAAGGCCAAATATAGACGGGCAGGGAAATGCATTCGGTTATTGTCAGAATAATAACTTTGTTTTCTGTGACTGCTACTCATTAAAATGCTAAATTGTAGCTTCAGAGAGAGGTAACTCCTGTGTCATCCTAAGGCATGGTTCAAGAACTCTCTGACTCAAATATTCTTTTGGACCTGATTGACAGGTGTCGCTTCATAGGCACTTTCGTGACGATGTGTTCTACTCTCATAGGAGCTGGGTACTAGCTATAGAGACAGTAGTTCGTTCTTAAGTCACAGTGTCAAGAAAAAAAATTGAATGATAATTTGTCACAGAAAGTTTTTATATGAAAGTGATTCCTGACTTAAGGAAAATAAGAATATTTATATAGGAGGGTGACCTTCAATAACATTTTAATAATACTCAAACTTAATGATGACTTTGCAAGAAAGTATAATTCATGCAGACTATCCATCAAATCTCTGATGTATAACCATTTCACATCCACCCTCCCCCAACACACAGAAGGGGACACACTTCTTTAAAGTGTGTCATGCTACTAGGTTTAACTAAATAAAATATAGCTGTCTCTGTCTTAATTATCCAGAGTCCTTCATCAGCATTTCACCTGTTCCTGTCTGGGTTCTAAACTCCCCTCTTCTATTCCTTTTTTCTCTCCTTCACCCTATCAGGAATGCATGGTTTTCTTCGATTTGTTCTATATGGAAGAGACATATTTGTTTGTGGTTTGCTTGTCTGTTTTTGAGACAGGGTTTCTCTGTGTAGTCCTGGCTGTTGTAGAACTCTCTTTCTGTAGACCAGGCTGGTCTTGAACCCAGACATCTGCCTGCCTCTGCCTCCTGAATTCTGGTATTAAAGGCGTGCACCACCACTGCCAAGCTAGAAATGCATCATCCTCAGAAAGACTCTCTGATATCCTTTAGATCAAGATGGGCTACTACACAGCTACTTTACTCATTGTACTATAAGACACCTCACAGAAGCAACTTGAGAGAAGAAAGATTTGTCTTGGCTTACAATTTAGGAATGGATGCAACCCACCAGGGCAAGAAGATGTACAAATGGGCACCGAAGGCAGCTGACTGCTTTCTAGCCACAGTCAGGAAACAGGTAGAAATGAAGGCTGGTACTCAGCTAGTTGGCTTCCTCCTTTTCTCCTTCTTTATTCAGTCTGAGACCCCAGCTTCTAGGACAGTGCTGTCTATACGCCTCTTCAGTTAAGTTTCTCTGAACACCCTCTCAAAGATACCTATCTGGGAATATCTCCTAACCCAGTCAAGTCAATAAGGACGATTAACCACCACAAGTCCAACCTGTATCAACTTAACACCAAACACATTTCTAATTCATAGCACTCCATGATTAGTCCTCAAAGGCTCATGGTCGTCTCAGGACATGAAATTCCTCTGCTCATCAGTCAGAGACACGCCCCCCCCCAAACACACACGCACACCTTATCAATTCTGTCATTGCACAAAAGCTCAAAGTCCTGAGACTTAATTTCTCATTTGTGAGCCCCTATAATTTTCTTAAACATCAGTTACATTCATCCAATACACATTGAAATAGAATATAATTCCCATTTCAGAATGGTAGCAAGGACAGATCAAGGTCAGAGTAAACACCAGATCCTCAACTCCAAAGTCAGCATTTGAGTGTAAGTTGGCATTATCTCTGTTCCAGTTAGATTGGCTTGCTCTCACCAGTCCAGCTCTACAGCACACGTAGAACTTGTGCTGATCCCACTTCATGCCTACAGCTATCCTCAACAGATGTTCTATGGTATTGGCATCTTTAGCATCCTAGGGTCTCCACTGCAATTTGGAGAGTTTAGTCTCTCCTTTCCAGTAAGTTTTCATTTTACAAGCTGGAGCCTCCCATGAGTGTGGACCAGTGTGGAGTCTTCTAATGGTGCTAAACTCTAATCATTGCAGGTGCGTACCCTGCATCCTCTCTGACCATAAATTTAAATGTATTTTTCACAACCTTCCATTCTTCTGTCTGTTCTCTATCACTGTACACTGGATAAGATCGGTCGATAGTAATGGTACCACACCTTAGGGCTAGAGAGATGGCTCAGAGGTTAAGAAAGTACACTTTTCAGGCAAGGAACTTGAATTCAGTCCCTAGTACCCATGTCAAGTAGCTCAGCCCTACATATAACTCCAGCTCCAGGAGACTTGATGTTTCTGCCCTCCATGAACAGCTACACATATGTACAGACTCATACACACAAAGAATTAAAATAAATGAAATTCAAAACCATGCCACAGCCTGAATGCTCTACTCTTTTGTAATTTCCTCCATGAAATAAATTAAGTGCATTACTTTTAAGTCAGCCACACTTAAGATCATAGGTCACAGAGAGAATGTAACCGGATTCTTGAACATTAGTCATTTCTAGCCCAATTCCTAGCAGAGTCTACGTCCTCCTCTAAAAGGTCTTTATTCTGTGCATTTCTATTAGAATTCGAGTCTCCCAAACTCCCACAAGAGTGCTCCATTAAGCTCTGCTTCTAGAACTCTACAACTCTCTAAATGCAGCTCCCACATCTTCTAAATCTCCCCCCACAAACCAGTTCCAATGGACTATAAAGACTGTAGGACTTTGTGCAGCAGCACCCGCACTTTTGGGCACCATTTCTTCTTCTTACTGTTCTCATTGCCTTGACAAGATACCTGACAGAAACAACTTAAGTGAAAACAGGTTTATTCTGGCATTTGGTTTAAGAAGAGGTCATGGTAAGGTGTCGTGGCTGTAGGAAAATGAGGCACATTGTGTCCATAGTCAGGGAGCACAGACAGCTGTGTGCTGCCAGGCAACTGGACTGCATCCAAGCTCATGAGATGGTACTGCCGACATACCTCCTCATTTAAAACTCACTGAAGCCAGACACCCAGAGAAGTGTCTCCTAGGTGACTGCGAATCCAGTAAAACTGACCATGAATTCTATTCATAATTCCTCCGCCATCTGTTCCCATGGCATTTCCCTTGTAAGGCACAGTACAATTGTCATTAAATATCCTGCCTTTATTTTGTCCAAATGGTTTACATTTCTATGCTCTTAGTTCATAATGGCCAATGTCTAATCTCCTCTTCATTGTTATGCCAAACACCAGTATCAACCTATCAATAATAGATACCCAATAAATATTTAGTGACTAAGTTAATAAAATCCTTCCTTCTCATTTCCTGTTAGTTCCATATGATTGTTTAAAGATCTCATAATTCTCATTTGCCTATATAATAAGTTGAGAAAATACCTATATTTTTCTCATAGACAGTGAAAGCTTAATATTAGAGGAAAAATCAGGTCTGATGGCTACGTATATTGATGGGGAAAGACAAGAATTAAGTTAATAGTAAATTTTGTATTACATTTTCACAAATAAATATGTGACTTGTTGAACTGATACCAAAAATGCTTTAAAATGCTTTTTAATCAAGAGAAGCCAAAAGCCCACAACAAAGACAAGCCCAGAAAGAAAAGCATTCATGTCACTATTGTTTAAACTATACATGTAACACATAATTATGGTCTTCATCTTCTCAGGATTTAATGAAAATATTTTTGAAGCATTTATAATCAGAACATGTATGATGTAGATGAACAAAAAGCTAATTATTTTCACAGCTTCAAAAATCATTCATTGTCTCTGCCTACCTCTTGTGAATCAGTTTCTTTTTCTCCTTGGTTGCATACACAGACACACACACATAAAGCACAACCAACGACCCAGCTAATCATAAATCACCAACTATTCTTGCTAACAGGATGTAGGTGGGTGATATTGGCACCTTAATCATTTTCATGGACTTTTTGATAGTATTTTAAAGAGAAATATTGCTGAGGATATAATGACAGGTATTTAGTGAGTTAGTGGAAAAAAATTACAGCAGAGCTAATAAAAGTGATTAAAAACAGAGGATAGATTACTCGTCAATACATTTAATATACTGGGCAGGTTTAACCTAACAATTCTGCTTTTACAGACAGCTTTATCAGCCATTTTTAATTTATCCTCCTAAGCAAAACAAAAGTGCATCATGAAACTCAATTAAGTCAGCAGTGATAAGGCTGCAGAGAATTTCTCCACAGTCCCTATATCAAAATGATTTGTTCAACACGGAGCTGAGAAAGACATCCTTACAGGCCAGGAAAAAGATAGGGCATATGGCCTGACCCTCTGCATTTGCAAGGATATCAAATGAAAATAGGCTCGGTGAACTTTAAACCTTAAGGAGTTACTTCAAAATTCACCCATAAAATGCTAAAAGGAGTGTAAGGAAGAGAATGTAGTTTCTATGCTATGCATCTGTAATAAACATTGATGCATTTTATGATAATATGCTCATGGCTATTGGGCTCTACCACAACATCGAGACAGCAGAAAATAGATTTATGTCCTTTTCAGGAACTAGTTGTATTCATAAAAAGAAAATGACCATTACAAGGTGGAACTCTATTTGTTTTAAACGAACTAAGGTAAGGTGGGGTTCAGCTATGCCTCAGGTGTTAGCCCTGGGCACAAAGGAGAGGAGAAAGTAGAACATCCCATGATCTCTCCATTCATAGGGTAGAAACAAACAATTATGTGTGTGTGATGTTAGTATTTGAGGTTCCATTTATTACAGGGACAAAATAGCACAGCCCCTTCCCACACTTGATGTTTGTTAGAAATAGCATTTACTATTTTTTTCCTTGTCAAAAACTGATGACTAGTACTTACAGAAATATGAGAAAATACAGATTAACAAAGTGAAGAAAATCCAAACATTTGTAATACGAACACTAGAGAGAAATACTGTTAGCATTTTGCTGTATCGAGTTCTAGACTCCTATTTCTCTTTTAATTAACAAATATAGAGATGACACAGATACAAAGAGAGATGATATGCTAATAAATCACATACTGTTGGACAATATACTATAAATGTATGTTCATCATATTGTCCTAAATAAGACCATATGTGTGTGTGTGTGTGTGTGTGTGTGTATACACACACACACACACACACACACACACATATATCAGCATGAATGTTGCCATGACAGCATGAAAGGTGTCAGAGGACAGCTTTGTGGAGTCAATTCTGTCCTTCAGCTTTTACATAAGTGTTAGGGATTAAGCTCAGGTTGACAGACTTGCACACCAAGAGCCTTTACCTGCTGAGCCACCTCAACAGCCCCCGTTCACAAGATTTTTAACCAAATTCAGAATCCTCTATTCCATAGCTATAGAGTTTTATTTAACCATCTACCACTGGAAAATATGGTCAGTCTTAGACATCGGGGAGCAACAGTACAAAAGTTACACAGAGAACCAGCTGACTCCGAGAAAGGCGCATGCGCATGCGCATAAGCACGGCGCTCTACAGCTATACCCGCACATGGAGAGCAAAGCTAGTGATGTGTCGCCAGGTTCTAGGCAGGAGAATGAACCAGGTAAAACACTTGAGAAGTAAAGCTGCAGAGAGATGGCTCAGTGGTTAAGAGCACTGGCTATTTTCCCGGAGGACCCGGGTTCGGTTCAGAGCACACACATGGCAGCCCAAAACGATATGCAACTTCAGCTCCAGGTAGCCGATGCCCTCTTCCAGTCTTTGCAAACATTACAGGCACATGCTTCAAGGACATAAACACGGGCAAAATTCCCAGACACACAAAATAAAATTTGATCGAATTTTCTTTTAATTTAAGTACTTGGAGTAGGGAATGAAAGGCATCCTGTATTATTATAAAGAATATTTTATTATGATGACAACTCAAGAGCTTTAAATAGGGGTATAGTTTGTCCCTTTCTCTTTAGAAGAGTCACTGTGATACCAGTAGAAAATATTTTTTTTTTTTGTTGGAGGAGAAAGCAAAGATAAGAAGGTATTATCAGAGTAAGGATTGGAGCAGAGACCATGGAATTTAGAGAGCAAGGAGAATCTGAGAATCAATACACTTACACATTATAATACTTGACAAAATACTTGTATCACAGAGAGGGTTTTGTCTGAAATAATTTTAAAAGAGACATTAATTCTAAAAAATTCTGAGGGGTTAAGTGGATTTTTTATCACCTCCCACTACTGTATCTAGCACAGAATAAATGCTCATCAAGGGACCACTGAGACCAGCAGTAGCAACAGTGGTGATCCTAGTTTCATTATTAATAAGTAGATGCATTGATATCCTAGCAGGAGAGAGAGATACTCTTTGAAATGTTTACTGTGAATTGCTTGTCTAGGTTATCTAGTAAGCCATTTGATATATAAATCTAGATTCTAAAGGAAAGGTCTACAACTTTAAGAAACAGGTTGAAGAGCCATGATTTATAAATATTACTGGACTTTTTTGCACTGAAAGAACTCATGAGGGGTGGGGAGAAAGTTGTCCATGCCTAGTTAATCCAGAACAGCATGTCCTATAGTATGAAGCCGGTAAGGAGGCTTTGTACCGCAATTTGAAGAGTCGGATCAAATGATCTTCCTCTTGACAACTTGTGTCTCCATAGCTTCTTTTACCCATAAAAGGACTGACAGTATCATCTCCCACCCAAACCATTAAAATGATAAACAGAGAAAGAAGGACTCAGCTCCTGCCTCATGGTAGGAAATCTGTCCCTAGCATCATCAAACCTGGTCTCACTGTAGTCCAAGCTGTTCAGACTCTGTGCTGGCTTCATCCATTTTGCCAAGGAAGCTAGTTATTAGAACCCCAAACAATGGCACGCTTACAGAGTTAAAACAAATTTCTAGTAAAACAGTATGAATATTGCTGGTTCATTTTATTACCCATTGGGTTCCGAAAGTTTTTGGGTTGGGTTGGTTTTAAAAACATACAGTTGCCAGGCGGTGGTGGCGCACACCTTTAATCCCAGCACTTGGGAAGCAGAGGCAGGTAGATTTCTGAGTTCGAGGCCAGCCTGGTCTACAGAGTGAGTTCCAGGACAGCCAGGGCTATACAGAAAAACCCTGTCTCAAAAAAATCAAAAGAGAAAGAAGAACAGAATCCTCCGTAGAAATGGGAAGAGAAAGGAGATGCAGGTAAAAGACAGGAAATAGTCTAAAAACTTGTTCATGGAGCAGTGAGGCTGGACGGAAATGTGCTTGCAGTAAGAGGAACGAGGTGAGGCTGAGTTTGCACAGGGGCACTGAGAGTCAGTGCCTCCAGTCAGGATGGGATGAGTATCCAGAGAGACTGAATAAGGAAAAGTCCTACTAACAACAGAATCTTCAAAATGACTCAGACTCCAGCTCAGCAGCTAACGAATGGAGCTTTGAGCAATATAGAAATATAGACAGGCAAACCATTAAGAAAAATGGAAAATTTGAATAATAAATCAGTTGAACATTTTTGACGCTGTTAGGCATATGATAAGGTGCCTGTCTGAGGTAAGTTGATAAAAGTATAAGCTGACATGCAAATTTTGGTGATAAGCATTGAAAAGTATTTCCTAACTATTTTATAAACATCTCTTTGTTTTTAATAACCTGTTGTCTATTCTAACTTCATTGTTTGATTAGGGCCTCTAAGAGCTGTGTCAGTTGTAGCTATGAGCTGATTAGCATCTATTTTCTGAAAACTTGTTTCTGATTAATGACAATAGTAGAGGTATTAACTTTGTACAGAAACCCAAATAAAGATTGTTCACCACCCCTTTACGCCCACTGGGATAGCTGTTATAAAAGTGTTTCAGATGAACACTCGCTGGTGAGGACTGGAAGAAACTGGAGCCTGGGCACTCTGTTGGTAGAAGCAACTAAGAGTGAGGCTGCTATGGAAACGTGCTTAGACTAAGCCTAAGCTCTGGAAATTCCATCTGGGGGACCAAACCTCTCAAACCAGAGAGCAAGCACTCAAGCAGATATTTCCACAGGTTACAGCGGCATCGTCCACGACAGGCAAAGGTAGACGTGACCTAAATGTTATGACAAGTAAGTGGATTAAGAACTCTGGTTCTTAATGTACTGTCCACATAAAACACAAGACAATTCAGCATTAAAAAGAGAGCAGTCTGAAACCCACTACACAGCACATATGAATGCTGAAGACATAACAGTCAGTGGAGATAAGTCAGTCACAAAAGAACAAAAGCTGCTCTGTTGCATATATGAGGAATAGTCATATCTATCAAGACAGAAAGTAGAGTGGTGGCTTCCTGGACTAGAGAGGGAAAGGAGAGGGGGTTATGAATAGTAGATATAAAATTTGTTAGGGAGGTGAAAAACTTCTGGAGATAAATTATAGCAATGGATGAACAATAGTGTAAGCACGCCACACTACTAAGAAACTTACCTAAAAATAGTTAATGTGGCAAAGATGGTGCTTTCACAACTAAAACCAATCTGTTCAGAGAATAAGAGCATTTCCCCCAAATGCTAGATTTTCCAATAAAATCCAAGCTCCAGTGAACCCTCTGGTGTTCCCAGGGGTATGGTGTGAACAACCTCAGCTATGGGGGCTGAGGGAGAGGGGGACAACAGCATGAGGAGGCACCCAGCAGGCATGTCTGAGTTGATGACAAAAGTGGAGCCTGGGTCACCTCAGTGCTGTCACTGGACAATGGGTGCACCTACTCTGAGCTAAATCACTTCACCTTGTGGGGGCACCAAAGGGTTCTGCCTGCGTAGTCCTCTCCCAAGGGCAAAGACTAATGACAATTCTTGGGAAGCAAAGTAGCCATCTATTTCCTCTTCAGTAATGGCTATCATATTTTACACAGAGGATGTTCCCTGCAGCCACTGCTGATCTGGGGAAACACCTCATCTCTGGCATGAACACAGCACTGCTGAATGCTAAGGTGAAGTATTCAAAATGCAGAGATGGGGATGGGGATGGCTCTTTACAAAGTGACAGGGAAGGGGGGGAGGCAGGGGCAGGGTGCTGGAGAGATGGCTCAGTGGTTAAGAGTAAACACCCAGGACCAACTAGACAGTGAAGGACTTCACCATCCAGTCCTGCCCAAAGGACAGACGCTGTTCTCCCTGAAGTCTAACCAAGAACTGACAAGACATTAAAAACAAAAGGCAGGTGGAATAAAGGTATCTCTACTCCCTCTCCTCCCCCAAAGTAAGTTATTAGTTCTCAGGAACACACTTTTCCACTTCAGTTACTAAAACTGAATTTTGTCATGAAGTAAAGTTTGACACTACTGAGATGCTCAGATGTCCATGAGTGCAGAGCAAAGGTGAACATAGCACTGTTGAATGCTAAGGTCAAGTACTCAAAATGCAGAGATGGGGACAGGGATGGCTCTATACAAAATGACACTGGGGGTGGAGGCAGGGGTGCTGGAGAGATGGCTCAGTGGTTAAGAGTACCTGTTGCTCTTCCGAAGGTCCTGAGTTCGAATCCCAGCACCAAATGGTGACTCACAACCATCCATAATGAAATCTGACTCCCTCTTATGGAGTGTCTGAAGACAACTACAGTGCACTTACATATAATAAATAAATAAGTCTTTAAATTTTTTTTTAAAGGAAAAAAAAAGAAGAGGAATGACTCTTTAAAAAAAATGGCACTGGGGTTCTGCTAATATCCAAGTCTCTTGTGTACATTCAAGTACTTACAACCCAGAAAATTTTACTTCTCACTGGGATGTAAACTATATGGAATAAATTTGGTCCAGAAATAACTGAAAGGGGGAGAAGTCCCTAGAAATTCAACATTTCTCAGAAGCCCAAAAGTCTATCTGGGTTACCCCCAGATAGCCGTGGGTGCTATGAGAAGGGATGGTGCCTTGGAAGGGTGTGGCTTCTGATGCCACGTTCTACAGGTGCACATCTCACCAAACTAGTTATATGTGAGTGAGAAAAAAAATCAGAAAAACATTTTTTCCCTTTTTAAATACAGCCTAGGTCAATAATTGCCGCCATATACATATCTGGAAGCGCCTCTGTCACCACTTAATGATTAATGATTACTTAATCGATTAAAGTATACAAAAATCAAGCTGTACCTCTCAAAGATCCAGTCAAGGAGTGGCAGCTCTGACTGCATAGTTTTAGCTGACCTCTAAGTTTGATAGCTTTCTTTAGAAACTCTTTTGCATACCCGGGACTCCTATGCATAGCCACAACCAAGACTGTAACACCATGGTCAGCCATGCCCCCTCGTATATGCTCTATTCCGCTCACATCTCCTTCTACGGCAGTCTAAAAGGCAAACAACATCCTTCTAGAGGTTCTCTTCATTCACTGTTATCTGGGAAACTGGCCACCAGCTCCTGAATTGCATACCACTCTGAACTCATCTTACAGTCCCCAGCACTTCAGGGCAGACATCCAAAGACAGAGCCTTAGGCTTTTCATGGGAAGCCTCTGAACTAAGAGATGCTATACAGGTAACCATCTAGATCAGATCCTCATGGGACGGATATGGAGCCGATCAGGAGCAAAAAAGAGTGCTCGAATTCATAGTGTTGCGATCTCGGCTGTGCTGTTATCCAACATATTCAAACCAAAGGCAGCTGAATTCCAAGACATCAATAGACAGGCAGTCAGTAAGATTATGAACAGTGACCCTAGATGCATGCGCTGAGATCCAGCCACAACCCCATTGTTCCCTAAGGCTTCCTTTGCAGGATGTCCATAAGGGAAACAGAGGCAAAGGGGACACATACAGGAAAACAGGGCAAAGAAGAACAAGAACACTCCCATATGGAAAGAATTTCATCTTTTTATTTTACTGATTATTAGGAAAAATCTAAATTATCCTGCGTCCAATAAAGACAAGTTGAAATTAAGAAACAGTTCTCTAGGAAACTATTTTCCATAGGAAAAAGAATCTTACTTTTATTTTTAAAAGTACAAAAGACAAAATACAGCTTATATGTGTCTCCCATGCCCAGACGGCTGCTTAATACTAAGGGGGATTGTTTTCTAACAATTAGATCTAAGATAAACAGAGACTATGCAATCCACTTGAGCTGTCAACTTCACCTTTTCTTTTAATCTACTTGGACACGTATAGATCACTTGGTGATGGAAGTCAAGAAAGTAAGCCTTTAGAAACAGGTTTTTCTCAAGTACACTAATAACCCACACATGCAACACAGGAACACCCTATGTCAACTCTAACAGTCTCTCAGCTATGGTGGGCTGGTCTCTACTCCACAAAGTCTCAAATCATGCACCTTTGCATCTGAACGAGATGTATCACTAAGCTCTGTTTGTGTACTATAAAGTAACAGTTGGACAGGATGGGGTAGCCAGCTAAGTCCTATTAACCTATCATAATATTATTTTAATCTTCGCTTCAAGTTTATGTTAACATACATGCTGAGTTAATATACACATGCAGACTTAAAGCATTTATATGTGACTTGAAAACTATGCACAGGGCCTAATTAGAATTCAAAAAAAACCTAAAACTTATCTTTGGTTTTCCTATGTGCTTCCCTTCTTTTCTGTAGCTGCTAAGCCCAGTAAGAAACTTAACTGTATATGTATTATACTCAGAATTTCCATGCATTTATATAAGGCTGATCTTAATATCCATTCAGTAAGAGCTTTACATAGAGATGGGGTTTTTCATATCATTTAAGCTTATTCTAAACAAACCGCAAGAACCCAAGCACTACTAAGAATGTAGGACAGCCGGAGATCTCTGGACATCTGGTCAGCATATAAATTGTCACTAAAATGTAAAAACAGGTTGTTTACAATTAAGAAAAACTCCAGGAGGAAACTAGCGGTAGAGAAGCAAAGGAGAATCCCTGAACGACGAACGGATTATATTTGACAAGGGCAACCACCACCCCGAGTACATCTTCTGCTCCCATCTGCTATAAATACACGGGCCACAGGGAAGCACAGCCTGGCGTTTTATCCTCAGGGCTATTTAAGCCTTCTAGTCTTAGCTAATGCATTAAGACATATGGTAAAACCTTTTCCTGAATTCAGAGGGTTTACAGAGTTCCCCAAAATGATCCAAACTATCCCCTAGTGCTAGTAAAACACTCTTAACTCAAATATTAAAACCCACTTTTAAACCTTTTCTATTCTAAAGTACCATTTCCCCAAATGACCTATCAGTTTCTTGTTTTAACATAAACATAAATGAATACACATACAGTTTCTGTCCTCAACAGAGGGAAGCTGATTCTAGTAGGGCTTTTTGACAGCAAGATTTATATGGCTTAAGAAAAAAAAGCAGTCACAAATGCTTAGGAAATTAAATTTATAGGTTTATTCATGAAATACAAGCAGCCAAGCAGAATCTGTTTGTATTTTTATTTTCCTAGTACGGCTTTTATTAATAATAATTTTCTTCAATGCTGAGTGGAAAAAAATTCCTGTAACATTTTGTTTCGTTTTGTAACAAAATTTTGTAACACTGTTAGGCTAGTGAACTTTATTAAACAGTGGTTGGGGGTCATTAGAAAGAGCAAGCACCATTTATCACAAATATCTGATAAGTATGTTTGTAATTTCCATGTATTAAGATATCTTCATTCTCTATCATGCAACACAGACTTATATTGGCTTGTAAAAACCTAATGTACAAATCTATATGATTCAGCTGTAGATGTGCTCAGCACCTGCACTCCTTTTTGGAAATCTGCTTCTGCCTCGCGCCTCCACAATGCTTTGAAAAACAAAAAGCATAGCAGATCAAACAATATGTTTCAATAACAGAAATTTAACTGAAAAGCCAATTAGTCTGCTAACTACATGTCTCAGTTCATTCAGTGTCGGGGGTGGAGAAGGCAAACCTTTGTCCTGATTGTGTAATTTATTCAAACCTCAGCTCAAAAAGGCAAACAACCTATGAAATTGCATGAGGTCTTCTAAACACACCAACAGTTTCTGTTTCAAAGCGTCTATCCTATTATATGTTTTTCATGTGGACACTGCTTAGGAGCTTATAGTAGATGGAGAGAGAGAAAGCAGAATGGGGAAACCTTTCTATTAGCTCAGCTCTTAGGCAAATCTGTTGCCTGTGGAGTTTCTACACTAGTAAGCAACTTGTAGGAGACGGCACTGCAGCTGGTCACTTCAGATCTGGAAACTGGCCCCCTGGGTATGATATCATAAAATGACTTTGCTGTATTCCTTCCCCAGCCTGGCATCGGGGCTCAAGCCTGTCCAGAACTGTCACACCCCAGGGCGGGATGGCTCCTGGGGTTAGATAAGGCCCTCTCCACCATCACTCTTCCTAAATCTAACCAGGAAGAACATAGGCAACTTGACCAGGACAAATCAGCCCTTATTCACTTTAGATGTTTTCCACTTGTCTGTGTCCTTTTGCTAGATGCTTTCTGAATGGTATTGTTAACTGAGACCACACAGCTGGGTGAATTCATGAGTTTTCCAACACACACACACACACATATACACACACACAATTTTTCCACCCAACATTCTAAGTATGATTTACTGAGCTCACGTTATACAAAGTTACCTTGTGGGTAAATATGCAAAAGAAACTTAGTGAGCTTTCATTTAGTCCTTAGGTAAACCTTCCACTGAGATGTCATATAAACCTACTTTAACTTATGTAACACTGAATTAACCAAATGTTATAACTATACAAATCTAGTCCAGTAACTTTATGACTTATTAAGCTTCCCAATCCCATGCAGGGGAGATTATCAGTTCTTCCAAAACCTCACTTCCTCCTAACAAGCCATGACTTAAATTGTGTATCCTCTTTGACTGCCACATACAAGGGCAACACTATCTGCACTCAGTAAAGCTTTGCCTTAGAGGTACAAAACACCATATGCTTTCTCCAGGCAACAAGGATTTTACGTGTCCAAATATGCTCTAGATGCATGGAAGGGCAGTACGGCTGAGATCTGACATTTGTTTCTAGTTAAAAGCTGTTACGAATAACATTTGCCAAACTGGTACAGCACAGGCAGTCCCAGGTGTCACAGCTAACTGCGAACGCCTTTATGTCGTCGATGCCCCAGGGTGCACAGGAAATGATGTGAAACTCATTCGGTTTGGGGGAAAGTCAAAATCCTCCTTGGATCACATATAATAAAACATGTGAAAGCTGACCCATGGTATGACTTAAAGGTCTTACTTCAGATTCTGGAACAGAAGAACATAAGGTACAGCACAGTGGTGCCAAGCTTTCTTGCTCCCTCATAAGACAGCTCCCAGCAGAGCATTCCCCCATGTTAGACAGTGACATCTATCAAGCAGAGCTGGGAAATCCCAACGTCACTCAGCTCCCTTCAACACCACTAGCAAGAGCCTCTGTCCACAGAGTGGTGCAATCCTAACAGGTCCCTGGCACACCAAACACATTGTGAACATAAAGGAACAGTGGATGAACTTTGCTCTTGCCTGTCATTAATCATTAGTTATTAATTAGCAGCAGGACACAAGCGTCACAATGGCAACCTAAAATGTATGTCTAATTGGCTATTACCTGACACACTTTGTGCCGCAGAGTGTGTCATGATGCTGAGTTTTGTGAAAATTCAATTAATCCAACAATCCATTAAACGAATATACAAAAATCAAGGGAAAATGGCTATTAGTTGTGTTAGACTGTGTAATATGTAATCATGGTAATTTATGGGTTTGAAAAGGAATCCCCCGCTATGTGTTAGCAATTATATGGTGATCAGGAAAGAATACAGAGATTTAGGTCCTAGAAATTATTTTATGAATGGCAGAAATGCAATTCGACCTCAGACATGTAATTAGACTAGCAGCTAATTTCTCAAATCTGATAATTTGACACTCCTGAGGGAATGCCCAGTGGTAAAACGGGAAAAGCCTGAGAAATCAGTGGCTAAACTTCTCATCTGAGAGTCTTTAAGGCCTAGATAAAAGTGCCACAATTACATTCATCTGTTCCGGTTTCCAGAGCAGAGTAAACACCCTCCAAACCAAAACACTGTGACCAAAATTCTTGGCAGGATTCTCCCAAGAAAAGTCACCCTATACTTCTCACATACACCTAGAAACTAGCTACACATTCTACCTGCATGTTGCACATTTGTTAACCCAAAACTCTGCCAGTATCTATAGTGGTATCTCACCCTGCCCTTTCCTCCTCCTTGGGGCTCTTCACAAACAGCCCTTGACCGCTCAGGACCACATTCAGAAGAAGGCTTGGAAACCAAGCCTGGCTCATGATTTCTCTTTCAGAGAAGCCCCACCACAAGGGGAAAACTCACAAACAGCAGCACCTAACCACAAGCCAAGTTCAGCAAACCAACACCTAAGAAAGCAACAGACAAGACACGTTCCTTATCAACTTAGGGAACCAGACCCCGAGGGATTCAGAAGTTTCAGGGAAGCCCAACCGAAGACCAAACTTTAGATTCTACTCGGAGCAAAAGCCCATAGCATCGGGAACGTCGAGCAATCGCCCGTGGCACCTGCGAGACACCCCCTCCTCTCCTCCTATAAGACCGCTCGGAACTGCGAGCGCCCGTGCCCCGCAGCCGCCGGAGGGGAGCCCGAGGCCGCCCGGGGGATAGCAAGGCACTTACCGCACCGCTTGCACAGCACCCGGCTGACCTCCTTCTTGAGGTTGCGGCCAGTCTCCAGTGGGGGAAACGAGGCTCGGAAGGCGGGCGGAGCACGGCCACTGCTGTTGGCATCCGGCTCCATGAAGAAGATGTACCTGCTGTCCTCCTTGAGCCGCCCGCAGGACGGGAAGGCTGGGTGGCCCCAGGTGTCCAGGCGCACTGTGAGTAGCGAGTCCTTCTTCAAGCCCCCGGCTTTCACAGCCCACACCTGGTGCACCTTCACCAAATAGGGCACGGGGTCCCCGGGCTGATCGGTGCTAGGCTCTGGGGACCCGGTGAGCAGGGTCCAGTTGGCAGCGGGCGGAGGGTCCTGT
This sequence comes from Apodemus sylvaticus, assembly GCF_947179515.1. Classification (NCBI taxonomy): domain Eukaryota; kingdom Metazoa; phylum Chordata; class Mammalia; order Rodentia; family Muridae; genus Apodemus; species Apodemus sylvaticus. The sequence goes on from NC_067489.1 coordinate 30,281,692, forward strand.
GAAGGTGGCGGGTCCTGGGCGGGCTGGTCCCGCGCCCCTGCCTCTCCTGCTGCCTTCCTGTCGAGTGCCCCCTGCTGCCGCCGCGGCGGGTGCACCTTTCCCTCGATCACCACCGCGGCGCGCCGGGCCAGCTCCTGCACCGAGCCCACGCTGGGCGGGGACGAGTAGCACACCGAGGCCCCCGCGGGAGCCGCCCGCTCGGCCGCCGCCCCCGGAGCCAGGGCCGCGGTCCCCAGCAGTAGCAACAGCAGCAGCGGCGGCGGCGGCGGCGGCGGTGGCAGCGGCAGCGGCAGCAGCGGAGGCGAGCGGCCGGCGGACCGCGGTTGCAGGGCGCTGGGGCTGGTACCCAGCGGGCGGCGCGGGGCGCGTCGCCATCTCATGGTGTGAGGTGCGTGCGGGCGCCTTGTCGGTGCGGACTCTGCCTGGCTGGCTCCAGCTGCCTCGCCTTGCCTGCCCCCACTCCTACCCTGACCCTCCTCCTTTTATTTATTTATTGGGGGTGGAGGGGTAGGAGAGTTGTTTATGGGGAGGAAGGGGAGATGGGTGGAACCACAGAAAGGCAAAGAAAAGAATTAAAAGAAAGAAGGAATAAAAAGCAAAAGAGGGGAAAAGCCTTTGCCACCGCCTTGGTTGCGGGAGTGACAGGTTCCCCCCGCACCGCCGCGCCCCGAGCCCTGCTGTCGGGGATGCTGTCACCGGAGGAGGAGTGGAGGTGGATGCGCTGCTCGGCGGGGAACAGTCCTTTGTGTGGAGTGCTGCGGCGGCGGCTGCTGGGCTGGGAAAACAGCGGGGACGAGAGCGCGGGGACAGAGCTCTGGAGGCGGAGTTGCGTGCCTGGAAATCGCTGGGTGGCCGCGGCGACAGCGCCCTGTGCCTAGCCGGCCTGTTTACCTGTGCTGCGAACTCGCCCCGCGCGCTGCCTGCCCTTTCCCGGTGCAGATCCGGAGCCCGGCCGGCTCGGCCCTCCCGCGGCTGCCTGTCGCCCTGACTGCTGCAATTGGGAGGACCGGCGGGCTGCTAGGCTGCAGTCCGAGTGGGCTGCGGAGATGTACTGGGGAGTGAGAGGTGACGCTTCAGTGAGCAGGGACCTGTTAGCCGAGCTGGATGGCCAAACACAGGGAGGAGGCCAGGGTGGGACACAGGGCGAGGAGGGTCCTCGGTTAAGAAAAGTTTTGGTCACTTGGCAGTCAAAAGGGAGCAACACGTTCAAGGGAGACAGGCAGCAATTAAAATAACAACTTTAAAACACGCCCCCTCTCCTTGCAGCGCACAGGCACTTCAGGGATGACACATCTCTCTATCCATTCGTGTTTGACACTTGAGCCTCACTATTACTGCCTTTTCCTCTACTGAAATATATGCTTCGCCATTTCAGGACTTGTGTAATGCTTCCTCCCCGTAAAAGCAGAGCTGAGTGAAGCGCTTGCTCAGTAAAGACCATTTTATGTGTACTTTATGGCACTTTCTTTAAAGATCAAAGTTTCCGTGGGTGCTGGAACAAAAGGTACCAGGCACACCGTATGTTTGGTATTACACCTGAGTACTCCCCATCCCCGGCCCTAACTCTTATACTGCAAGGCTTAAGGACATAGTTCTACGGAAAGAATCTGCCAAGTCTCAGGGATCTATTTGCCCGCAATATTGTACAAGAGAAAGAAAACATTGTAGCACGTCAAGGTAAATTTTCCTTCTTAAGTATGCTATTTTATGGTTACAGTGGCAGAATCAAGAAGAGGGAAAGTTGCTCGCTGAGCAGTCAAGGCAGAGTGTGAAAACAGAAGCTTTCGAAAGCATTCTGACCTCTTGATGTCTTTACTCTGGGATGTTACAAGTTGTCCTTTCTTTCAGGTATAGCATATTGGCTTTCCCCGATTTCTCTTTTGTTTGGTTTTCTTGTAGTGCTAGGCACTGAACCCATGGCCTCACACTTATTAGACAGATACTCTATCTCTAAGCTATATTCTCAGCCTTTTTTGCTTTTTAATCACTTTTTTTTTATTTTAATACAGAATCTTACTCAGTTGCTGAGATGCGCTCAGTCAGGACTTGAACGGGCAATGCATTGACCTCCTGTATAGCCAAGATTACAGTCTGTGCTACCAAGTAGCCATGATTTTATATGTTAAGACCTCATTTTAAGTCAAGAAGTCTTTGGTTATTGGCACACCGTGGTTAGCTACCAAACTGTGGTCCATTCTCTCAAAGTCCTGCTTAGAAGGACAGGGTCCAGGTGCTCATTGTCCTCTAACCTGTAGCAATTCCTATTTTATATCTTCATTCCTATGACGGAAGGAGTGAAGGAACGCCACCATACAGCAGCACAGTGGTGCTGGTCTCCAATACATGTTCTCTTGGATTCTGGCTTCTTAGTTACAGAAAGTTGAGAATCCAAACCTATTAGTCTTCCCCATTATCTCTCTTAGGTCTAATCTAGTATGGTTTTAATTCATTGATTTTTGAAGTTTTACTTGCAATACTACCTCCCTCTCCACCAATCAATCAATCATCTAGCTCTGCATGGCAGTCTGCTGCCAAAGCTGTTGACCCAAACAGTATCTGCCCATTTGCCTGAGGCTATGGTGGTTGGTCTAAGGCTCAGCACAAGTGATTCTTCTGCTGGTGGTGGGAATAGGGAAGGGTGGCTAACCTTGAACGGCCTCAGTAGAGATAGTTCATTTCATTAGAGAGAGAGAGAGAGAGAGAGAGAGAGAGAGAGAGAGAGAGGCTGGAAAGATGACTCTGCAGTTAAGAGTCTGGGGGCTTTCTCAGAGGACCTGAATTCAAATCCTAGTACCTGCATGGCTACTCAGGTACTTAGATAGATGGAAAGGGATAATTTGGATGGACATTTTCAGTACAAAGGAGGGCTGCCTTTTAACTCCAGTTCCTGGGGATCTGATGCCCTCTTGTGGCTATCACAGGCACCAGGTAGACACATGATGCACATAAATACACGCAGGCAAAACACCCATACACATAAAATAATACAAGAAGAAAAGCCAGTCTCGTTCTTCAGCAGACAGCCTGGGCTTGTACAAGGAAGTGAGTAGGTTCCACGTGTGTGTGTGTGTGTGTGTGTGTGTGTGTGTGTGTGGCCAGAAGCACACAAGCTCTCTCAAAGCCTAGGCTCTGACTTAACAGCTGATCACACCACTTGTTATCACAAAACCATCACGGATTCTAGGAGTGGAGCTGTAGGCTACCGGTTCACATAAAGATACTCAGATGTTACATTGTTCAAAGGCAGAGAAACAAGAAGAGAGGAACATGGGCTCCCTCTGCAAGGACCCACCTCTGATCTTAAACATCCCTTCTGATCCCAGTGTTTCACAGAGCCTTCTTATAAATGCATACTAAAGTCTCTGGGTGACTGTTTCCCACAATGCACCTCACCTGCATTCACTGCGTGTTCTGCACCTTCACTTTTGATTATGTTATGGAGCTCCGAAGCTTCAGGGGTTTTATACCATCTTTTCAACTAGATCATAAATGTATTAGAAGGCACGAGTCATCTGTCCACTGGTCTCATTTTAACTCAGTGATGAACACCTATTAAGCACTCAGTCAACGTCAGTGAATTAATCATGGACTGACTTGGTAATGCACCTACCACATGCTACACCCCCCCCCCCAACACTCTCAGAGAGAGATGGAATCCCTGGCAATGAAAACAACAATAAAATGTTAAAGCCCCGATTCACAGAGTCATTAAATGCATAGATACAAGTCCTCTTGGTACTTTACAAAGCATTTTATCTATGATCAAACATGAGCTGCCTCTCTGAAGAGGTGCTGTTAAAAACGCCTTTGCTGACTCCCACACCCCCCTCCTCTCTTCGGCTAAGTGGAAAGGAATAATTTGAATGGATATTTTCAGTGCAAAGGTGGGCCGGCCACCTTAGAATAGTTCAGCCTGGAATTGTTTGCACATGTATTGAATTTCAGTTCTTATATTGGAGTCCTCATTACCCAGGTCCACCCAAGGAGAGGCGTTAACCTATTCTGACCTTTAAATAAAAAGAGGAATGATATTTCTAATATCGGTAGGGCTGGGGTAAGGCCAAAGAATTTGCATTTATATCAAGGTCTTAATAATACTGCTTTCTATTGGTTAGAAAAACCACCCTATAACCATTGTAAGGAACCACGGGACCCAAGGAGATGGCTTGGTAAGTAAAGGCACTCGCTACCAAGACCGATGACTGTCTACGTTAAATCCTGGCACCCATGTGGCAGGAGAGAACTGACTGCCTCAAGGTGTCCTCTGCCTCCACCCCGAGTGGCCTGCCATGCATGCCCCCTCCTCCCACATGAAACAGATAAATAAACAGGATAAAAAGGAAAAAGAACCCCTATCCCAAATGTGAGATTAACACTTTCTGGTCCACTGTTTAGCAAGGGTAAACCCACAGGCATCATGTTCAAATATGCAATGCCGTGCCTTCATAATTGCCCCATCCAATTTTGATAAAGCAGGGTCACTGGCTCCTTGCTGGCTAGGCTGCTGCAGTATTCCACAGTTAAGGGGCTATGGGTGAGCTACAACCTCTGAAAAGCAAGGATGCTGGGACTTAGCTTTGAGTTTCAACGTTGGAAAGCAAAGGAAAAGAATGGATCAGAGCAATTGTTATCATGGTCCTTGGAGTGTTATCTGTTTGACAAGGACAGAACCATCAGACAAAATTATTCTGGTAATGGTGAATTGGTTTGTTTTCTAGTTTAGAAATCTGAAGAGGAGTCAGCAATTGATTCCACAGTACAGTGGTGAGCAGAAACGGTTTTCCACCCTTTTCACTCTGTGCCCTTTTAAATGCTTCTAAACAGTGACTATAGAAAGGGTAACAGGAAGCCCACAGAGGTGCTGCTATCTCCTTTATCATCATTGTCCGATAGCTTGCAGGAGAGCACCCCTCCAGCCATAAATCATGAGATAACTAGACGGTAGGACTCGGAGTCCTCGATTGTACAGTCTCCTAAAGTATTCATGCGTGTGTAACTGCCTGTTTCACTGCAGATTCCAGCCTGCTTATAAAAGGACAATGACAAGAAACCAGGCAAATATGAGCCCAGATGCCACCTGGACTAGCAAGGTGGTAAGATAATGCTCTATCCTGGAACAGCTAGAACATTAGGAAGACTCACAAAAGACAACTCTGCCAGAAAAAAAAAAAAAAAAAAAACTGCCTCTTGCTCTTTGTATTACTAATTCTAACATCATGGTTACCCCCAATCAACCCAGCCAATACCTGCCCTTATTCATTTGTTTAATTATATTCTTTCTAGAAATCCCAGTGCTGGGAAGGAAATACAGAGATGAAAAGCCTCCTACCTTGAAAGGTCTAAAATTCTAGGACCACTCTGAAATCCCATGGATTTCACGTACCTGAGGCTCTTCCCCAGTTGTTCTTCCATGATTCATGGCATCCTAGAACTTGCAGCAAGTGTGAAAGATAGCTTCCTTAACTGTCAAACCTGATAGATTCTAGCCCATTTAGAGATGATTAACTCCATGAAAGGCATATGTATTGAAGACTTGATTCCTAGCTAGTAACTCTCTTTTGGAAGATGCTGAAATGCAGGTGCTTGGACTGAGCTGGAAGATGTAGAACCCTGGAGGTGGGTTTGGAGGATCCATCTCCTTCTCCCTTCTGCCCTGTCTGATATAAGGTGAGTTATGAATCCAAGGATTTAGGGCTGAAGCCTATGGAACAGCGAGACAAAAGAGAGACAGTTACTGAACATTTATATTGACACTACAGTTTACGAATAGAACTGGATGGGATCGGGTCTCAGTGATGCTAATTTTTTCTCCCCTAGAATTTTGTGGGAATTTTCTCTGAGCCTGTATCACTGCTTATTAATTTATTTATTAATTTGTTGTGAGTTAGATAATTAGATTACTTTTTTTTGAAACAGGGGTCTCTATAGTTCATGTTCAAACTGCTTACATAACCCAGGTTGGCATGGAACTCATAATCCTCCGGCCTCTGCCTCCCAAGCCACCCCACACAGGCATATTTATTATTAAGCACAGCTCTTGATTTATTTCATGGGATGCTTAAGAGAATAAAGATAATTTAATACATATGAAATTTTCATGGGAGCACCAGCATTTTTATATAAAATACAATCTAGGTAAATGGTCATTTGCCCTCAGCATTCTTCCAGTCCACAGCAAGAAAAAAAGTGGTTTTGGAAATTAACTTGAAGTTGGTCTCATAAGCTCTGTTTAAATGCTTTTATTGCTGGAAGCTCATTTCTTCTAGTGGTGCTTATTCAATTATTACACATATTTAGCTAATTGGAAATACTTTTCTATAACAAGCTGTAAGATACTCATTAAGATCTGATCATAAAACTCAACCCATGGTTCTGTTGTGTGCTGGTAAAATGTTACTGTATTTCTCACCCGGCCAGCCATGATCCCTGCTCTGGTCCCAGCCCGGGTCTCCCCCCATATCTGCTGATTTAATCATCTTCATAGGAATGGTATTGAATTCATTTTATACTGTTATTATTATGCATGTACAGAGATATGCATCTGTTTTCTGACCAATGATGTAGAGACCTAGGAAGGAGACGGGCATGAAAGAAATGGAAAATGAAGAGCATCATGGGAGTTCAAAGGGCTCCTCCATGGAGGAAGCCTATGAGGTCAGGTCGTTGTGAAGAACAGTGAAGAACATAAACGTGCAGACAATGAAGGTTGCTGTAAAATTGAGGTAAAAGGTGGAGCTGGTGTGTTGCATGACTTCTTTCCAATTGTGGTTTGAAGGGACACTCCAGATGTGTCTTACCGGATAACACTGCAACTGCGGACTTAACTGCACTCATTAGTAGTGTGGAGGATCTGTGTCCCTTAAGAAAGACAACAGAAGAGCTGCAAATGCACTTTGACCCAGTATTGCCCCTCTGGTGGGAATTACCAGCTGTTGCCATAGGACACTAGGGGAGAGCACCTAGGAAAGATGGACTTGAAGCTAAGACACTGCAGTTACTCCCATGTAAAGCAATGAAAGTAACGTCTGTGCTAAGCACACCCTTCTTGATACCCTCTTCAACACACAGTTTGTAACTATTAATGGCATTATAATATACTTAACTAGTAGAGCATAACACTTGGAGATAGAGAGGGCCTGGCTATGGTCATTCCTTTTGCAGTGGCTATGAAAAGATACTGTATGTATCACTTGCCCCTGAGCACACGTCTTTTCAGTGCTTTCATATTATTGAACACTGTCAGTAGATAGCACCCAACCCAATAAATATAGTACTTACTAAAGTTCTAAACACATATACTTATTTCGCCTCAAAACTAACTCCAAAACCACACTTTCCACAGATAATCAAGAGTTATGAATACCCATTTTATTTATTTCTAGAATAGTTCTACAAAGCTTACTGGTTTTACTTATAACTTCACCAAAGTTGAACAAAGAATGTGACAGCTGAACCTATGTTAGGATCCCTCCATCTTAATGGTTTTCACTTTATAGTTTTAAAACTCTATAAGAACCCATGGCAATTAATAAAAAACATAATTTTAAAAACTTGGAAAAACTTGTGAGAAGATAAAGAACTGTATTTGCCATGAAATGTACTCTAACCCTTTACAGTACATACATCCTTCCTGAGTCCAAGGAAAGGGAGAGAAGAAGGAGACCATGAATCATGAGTCCCAAAGGTAGAATCCTGACATTCGGTTTTTGACAGTTTGACAATTTTCTGATTGTTCTGCTGTGGAAGTGTTCAGCATCGCCCTCCCCTTGAAAGCATTGGAATGCAGATGGCACTCGCAGCTACACAGAGAGGAAACAAATGGACTTCTAGAACTCGGAGAGAATGTGAATCCATCCCATTTCAGTCTTTCCATGAATTTGACACCTCCGATGGTGTAAATCCTATCTCTGGTTTTAAAGTTTCTTGCATATACGATCTACATATGCTGTTACTATCGTGGATGCCTTAAAATAAACATAACTGTGCAAAAGCCCTATTTTATGCTGACTACTCTGAACATTTCAGCCGGTGACACAATGTGACGCTTTACTACATCAAGACATTTTACTGTATCAAGATGAACACTGATGTGTCAGAGCCTGAAAATAAAGAATATGTAATAGATAATACCCTGACCTGAGAGAAAGTTTCATAGCAGTTTTTACTCTCTATCTTTATGAACATAATATAAATACTTTATCTTTTGTCCCAACAGAGGATACCATCATAGCTTTTCATGAACTTTCCCTACTAGGTTATACCTCAAACCATACAGATAGACATACAAACCTGGGTCTAGAAGGGTTGATGGATATATAGTTTTAAATCTCCATGTTTGTGAATGTTTAGGAAGGAAAGGGGGCTGAGGGGAATTGATTGGCTTTCTGAAGGTCATCACGCTGGCTGTGTGTAGATGGAGGTTCGAAGCTTATGCTCTGGTTTCCCAGATCAGTGAGTTGCACATGACAGGATAGACATAACTCATAAAATCTTAACTGAAAACCCTGTTTCAAGCTTCCCTAAAAAAGCTACAAGCCTAGACTTTCTTTTCGAAAACTATTCATGGAAATGGTGGGATTTATCACCTTACTACTCTTAAATGCTGACTTCTTAGCAGACGATGGTAGGTTTTCCACTGTGCAGTTCTCCTGTGAGATAGGCAAAATCAGCAACAAGCTATCATCCTGTAGACTCTCCTGCATGTTCCTCTGTCTCCAGTATACTGCTTAAAAAAGATAAAATTAAAAAATGGAGCAACAGTCTTCTTATTGTTCCTATTTAGTGAGCCACTCACTCTTCTCTGTACCAATGTTTGTTGTGTGACAGACTTTTCCTGGGGAGATATAACACATACACACACACACACATACACATACACACACACACACACACACATATATATATGAAGTGTATACATACACACACATATATATATATATATATATATACACACACACATATACACTTACATATGTCTATATATGTTTATATATATATATATACTTACCCCCCCCCAAGGGAGCCCACAACAGACCAAAGTAACAATTGCACCATTGGCCTCTTTGGTGAATCAGTGAGTTTTTATTGAGGTTACTAACAGAAGTGCATGTGAGGAGTTACGTACAAGGCACAGAGAGAACACCCCAATATGAGTGATGACTCCCACAGACCTGCAGCCCTGGAGTACTCCAAGCCTGTTTGCACCTCCATGGTCTCCATATCTTTTTCTGTTGTGTAGCAGGTCAAAGTCTCTACCCTTATCAACACTTTCCTCTCCATTTTTACTCTCGTCCTCTTAATCTCTAGCTTTACAGTCTCAAGAGTCTTACAAGCTTTGCTCTTTGGGCCAGGCGATGTCTGGTTTAAGAGTCTTACAAGCTTTTGCTCTCTGGGCCAGGCGATGTTTTGTTTAACTGCCAGTCTGGAAGGAATGCCACAGTGTGATTTTTGAGGAACAACCAATACAGCAGAAAGTCTAACATCTTTTCCTAAAATGAAGAAAAGGTGCTTCCCAGAGCTCAGTGATAACACCAGGATTGGACATCAAAATATACAGACATAAATATAGACAGAGATGATATAGACATAAGCCATATCAGATATAGATTTTTTCTAAGGCTTGAGAGTCAAATAAAATTATAAAGCTTAGTCCCAAACAAGAATAAAGAAACCCATTATCTGCTTATCTTAGTTAGGGTTTTATGGCTATGATAAAGTACCATAACCAAAAAACCAAGGTGGGGAGGAAAGGGTTTATTTGGCTTACACTTCTGTATCACTGTTCATTATCAAAGGAACTCACAGAGGGCAGGAACCTGGAGGCACGGGCTCATTCAGAGGCCATGGAGGATGCTGCTTACTGACTTGCTCCTCGTGGTTTGCTCAGCCTGCTTTCTTATACAACCAGGACCGCCAGCCCAAGGACAGAACCACAGACAATGGTCAGGAACATTCCACATACATCACGAATACAAAAAAAAAAAAAAAAGCCCTACAGCTGAATCTTGTGGAGGCATTTTCTTAAGGTTCTTCCCTTTTAGATAGCTCTAGTTTGTGTGTCACGTTGACATGTGATGAGCCAGAACACTGCTTAACTGAGAATTATGTCCCTAGGGGACAGAAACAAAACTGGGGATACCAGAGAGCTGAATCTCTAAAGTGTCAGCAGTGTGCCCTCTGATTGCAGCTGCTATGGACAAAAGTGTGGTCTGTGGCCAGCTGGCTTGTCACTATAGGGCATGTGTCACAATCCTTCTTAGGTCAAATTGATCCTGCCCTTTCTTTTTAAAATTGTCTTTTGACTGTGTTCTCAATTAGAATGTATATTAGATAGTGATATAGATTGTATTCTGACAATATATAGAATTAAACAAACATCTATAGCCAATATTCCTGAATCTAGATTCAACCTCGATACCCTCTAACTGCATGGCCTTTAGCAAGCTATTTAACCTCTTCATACTTTGGCTTTATTACCTACAAAAGGAAAAAAATGTGAATTAATTTTTAAAGTTACAATAATTAAGATGCATGGTATATTTAGGAAACAGTTTATATACTGCCTACTGTATATAGGGTATAATCCATATACATTAGTGGGATTTTACTCTTATTTTTGAACACATAGGCAACTGTCTAAGAATTGTGTTTTGTGTATATGTACAAGAGAAATTAATAAATGATTGAATAGATCTAGCAACAAATGAAGATCACATTAAAGGCTTATAGAATTTTAATACTGCAAAAGGCAGATATTAACACATGGTCCTTGCTATTATATAATTTAACCAATTTTATATAATTAGCAAATAAAATACTGCTCAATTTCCATTTGCATTTCTATTTGAGTATTTCTTGCACGTGTATGATGTATATTGATCATATCCACCACTACTCCCAGTTCTCCTCATCAATGCCATGCCCCAGCACATCTCCTCCATGTCATGTCCCCTCTTTGTCTCTATAACCCATCATCTCCACTGGCTATACTCCCAAAACAGAGTATCTCGTTCTTCTATAGAAGAAGTTGTCTACTGCTAATGGACATAATAGTGAAGGATGGGGCCTTGAATGACCCTCCCTGTCCAGAGAGTTTTACCTAGCTTGATCTTGTGTATATAATTATAGTTAGTGTGAGCTAGTATGTGAGTGTCTATGTCATGTCTAGAAAACTGCAAACCCTAGCTCTGCTCCAGATCCTCTGGCTGTTAGTCTTTATGTCCCCTCCTCTGGGATATTTCTGAAGTAGAGGGTTCATATAGATTTATTATCTTCAGTATTCATAATCAATTATTCTCCGCATTTTGACCAGATATGATGCTCAGCATTCATCACTACGTAAAGAAGCTTCTCAGAGCAAGGTTGAGAGCAACATGGATCTATAAAGATAAACATAAATACTTAGAAGACAGTTTGCCAACTTGAATATTTAGCCAAAAAACAGTGGGTTCCTCTCTAACACCTCTATAGATATGTTTAGAGTATCAGACATTTATTCTCCCCTGTGAAGCAAGCCTCAAATACAATCAGAAAGTGATTGGTTATCACCCTAACAATCATGTTACCATTGAATGAATGACACATCTCACCTGACTGGTTGGTTACAGGAGCCAACACTGGGTAAGACCACTGATGTCTTCTTCCCCAGCAGCCTATATCGTGATTTCTGGCACTGGGAAAGAAGGCCATCCTGGGGAGAGTTTCCTGGTAAACTCAGAGTTAACTGCTCTCTCACCGTGTGTAGTGTCTTTAGCATTAGGGTCTTGCTATCTAGTTATGATGAGCAACCAAGAGAAATGGCATTGTTTTGTGTACCCTGGGGGCTTCTCTGACCAATAAGTCATAGGGAGGTAACACATACCTGGCATTAAGAGTTTCATTTTTAAACCTGTGTCTTCTTAAATGCCTGTTTTAACATTGGTAATAGTTTAATCCAAATAGCCTGAGCCCAAAACATTAATTTTTCAGAGAATGGAGAACTGCACAAAACCCTTAGCCTCAGAATACAACTTGCCCAGTAATAAATTAAAATCTAAATAAAAACTTGATCTTACACCCAATTCTAGGCTTCCCTGGGGTTCTAATTCAGGACTGAGGTGTCAAGAAGAGATAGGCATTTTACTTCCTTTTTTTCCTTCTCTTTTGTTACCTGTCCCTCGAGCTTTGCCTGGACAGGGTAGAGAAACAAGAAATAAAGGGGAAGGTACAGTCTTTTAGAGTCAGAGGTGGAGGTTGCTCTGAAATGTAGCTGTTTCTGATGAATACCTGACCATCAGTGGGTTGGTTGGTTGGATATCCAAACAGGAACACATGTGTAAGAAACAGTGTTTCCTGGGTACTTTGTAAGTACTCTATACGCAAGGTTCTGGCGTTTACTTACATCCTGAAACTCTCCCTTAATGGTAGCTTTCCTCTTATCCCAACCAGTGAGACACTTTTCTCTTACCCCAGCAAGACATTTTTTGGGGCCAAACCCTTTGAAAGTAATAACTAACATTTCATAGCCATCTCTTGGGTAACTCAAATATCTACTCCAGTCCAGATGAAAAGGACAAGCTTGCTCCTGGATACCTGCTCTTTCTGCTCTGCCATTGTGGCTGCCTCAGCCTTCAGAATTATTCAGAGAATGATGCCGTCTCCAACTCAAGTATGCCTCAAATATCAAGGAGCATGTGTGTGCCCTCATGAGATCTTTCTCGCCAGTTTATATTCCTTGACAGCCCCAACAAAGGTATAATGAAGTCCATTCTCTAGCCAATCTGTGCTGAAGATGGACATGCTAATTTCTTTTCAACGTACCCTCACTAAACCCATGTGATTCAGGGGAAATCAAGATTTCCCCCTTTGGGGTTTCTAGTTTCATTAATAAAAGAATTTAAGGACAGGCTCAAATGGAAGCACAGGGACAATTTTACTACAGTTTTAAAGGAAAACCTCAGGGCAGGCAAGCTGTAAAACATTAGCAGCTGTCAGAAGGTGGTGAATCAGGGAGAGAAAAGGCCATGCCGTTTAAGCTGGCATGGAGAGCAGACATATAGTGGACAGGCAGTCACATGGCAGGCAACAGAGCTTCAGAGAAAGGGTAAGAAAGCCAACATTTTTGGCATAGGAGAAACCCAAAGTGCTGAGAAAGGCACGCTTAGAAAATGTTCAGAAAGAAGATATAGAAAAGTCACACTTTTCTGGATAACTCAGAATAAAACAAGCAAACTTATGACCCAAGATGGTTAAGTCTATTGGCTTCTGCATTAGGTGCAGCAGTTCTGAGACATTATATTCTGAGATATATATATTCTGAGACAAGTATAATTCCTAATCAAAGGACTAGTTAGTTCTCCATGACTTTAGCATGGCTTAAGGTGAGCCCACCTTGCTAGGGGTGGCCTCTTAGCCAAAGTGACTGAACTAGCCATACTGGAATATTGGGTCTCCACTCAGGCCAATGATTTCCCTTAATGGTCTGTTACTGGTGCTTTAATACCAACACCCATGTAAGAAGCCAACCATAGCTTTTTACCTATAGGCATCTATAGGCACGGCGCATACATGTACACACCTATAACTCCAGTGCCATGGAAAATCAGGGGATATATTGAAATTCATCCCACTACCTCAGATATGCACCAACAACAGACCAAACTATGATTTTGCTGAAGTCCAACTTGGTGAAACTAATGAGTTTATTGGGGTTTCCAGCAGAGCACAAGTGAAGGGTTAGTTGTAGGAGCATAGGTAACCCTCAAACCAATGCATCACTGCAAAGTCCCACCTCATCATGAATGACAACCTCACAGAAGCTGCATCATAGTGTCCTGCTTTTAGTCAACCTTTTACTTCTTTCTACACTCTATTATTTACCAAGATCACTTGCAGCTGGGCAGTGGAGTAATAGCTGTAACGCCCAAGGAGGCTCTCCTCACTTTTCCAACACTTGGCTGACACTCTGTTGACTTGCTCCATCTAGTACCCATCACCATAAGGCAAAGTCCAAGCTGACATCTTGTTTTGACCGAAGGAAAAGAACCTTACAACAGCATTCCAGGTTCAGTCTCAGAAAATCTCTCTCAAAGGAATAAGGTAGAGTGCTAGAACAGGACACCAGAATTCATCCTCTGACCTACACACACACACACACACACACACACACACACACACACACATGCGTTGTGTGCACAATAACACATGCACCACATGGCCCCTCAAGAAAACTTGAGAAGTCATTTTAGCATATAGGATTGAAAATATCTGTAGTATATCCCATTATAAGATTTCTGGATTGTAGGGTTCATCTTTTCCTGAACGTTGAATAGTAATTTCCACACTGACTGTGATGATTTACCCACCCACTGAGACTTTCCTCACCAGAATGTATTATGTTTTGTCTTTTTTGATAATTGCTAAAGACATTTGCATTCCCACCTTTATTGCAATGCAATTCATAATAGGCAAGATATATATTCAACCCATGTGATCATTTTTAATTGAATGTATAAAAGTAATTTTAAATTTTGAGTTTTTTCCTTCCCAGCCCCAGCTCTGGAATAACAACTCTGAGACTAATTATTATTAAATGCCAAGGCCATAAACATTGGCTCATTCCTTGACTAGCTCTTAACTAATAACCACTTAATCTATTTTATGTCTACCAATTGGTTAGTTACCTCTCCTTCAAATCCTGGCCCACTTCTTCTTGTCTCCCTCAGCATCCTTTCAAGTTCCTTCTGAGTTCCTCTGCCTGCTGTCTCCTCAGTCCATCTCTCACCTTGTCTCTCCTCTCATCCCCTGTGGCATTCTTTTCTTATCTCCTACTATTTCCCGGGATCTCCTTTGCTGTGTTACTATGATAATCCAATTGTCATTATTCTAAAATGTTTGAAAATTGGCAACTCTTTTTTTTCATATTTTCTTTTTTTTATTCGATATATTTTTTATTTACATTTCAAATGATTTCCCCTTTTCTAACCCCCCACTCCCCGAAAGTCCTGCAAGCCCCCTTCTCTCCCCCTGTCCTCCCACCCACCCCTTCCCACTTCCCCGTTCTGGTTTTGCCTAATACTGCTTCACTGAGTCTTTCCAGAACAGGGGGGCACTCCTCCGTTCTTCTTGTACCTCATTTGATGTGTGGATTGTTTTGGGTATTCCAGTTTTCTAGGTTAATATCCACGTATTAGTGAGTGCATACCATGGTTCACCTTTTGAGTCAGGGTTACCTCACTTAGGATGATGTTCTCTAGCTCTATCCATTTGCCTAAGAATTTCATGAATTCATTGTTTCTATTGGCTGAATAGTACTCCATTGTGTATATATACCACATTTTTTGCATCCACTCTTCTGTTGAGGGATACCTGGGTTCTTTCCAGCATCTGGCAATTATAAATAGGGCTGCTATGAACATAGTAGAGCTTGTATCCTCTGGGTATATGCCCAGGAGTGGTATAGCAGGATCTTCTGGAAGTGAGGTGCCCAGTTTTCGGAGGAACCGCCAGACTGCTTTCCAGAGTGGTTGTACCAATTTGCAACCCCACCAGCAGTGGAGGAGTGTTCCTCTTTCTCCACACCCTCTCCAACACCTGCTGTCTCCTGAATTTTTAATCTTAGCCATTCTGACTGGTGTAAGGTGAAATCTCAGGGTTGTTTTGATTTGCATTTCCCTAATGACTAATGAAGTTGAGCATTTTTTAAGATGCTTCTCCACCATCCGAAGTTCTTCAGTTGAGAATTCTTTGTTTAACTCTGTACCCCATTTTTAATAGGGTTGTTTGCTTTTCTGGAGTCTAACTTCTTGAGTTCTTTATATATATTGGATATTAGCCCCCTATCTGATGTAGGGTTAGTGAAGATCTTTTCCCAATTTGTTGGTTGCCGATTTGTCCTCTTGATGGTGTCCTTTGCCTTACAGAAACTTTGTAATTTTATGAGGTCCCATTTGTCAATTCTTGATCTTAGAACATACACTATTGGTGTTCTGTTCAGAAACTTTCTCCCTGTACCGATGTCCTCAAGGGTCTTCCCCAGTTTCTTTTCTATTAGCTTCAGAGTGTCTGGCTGTATGTGGAGGTCCTTGATCCATTTGGATTTGAGCTTAGTACAAGGAGACAAGGATGGATCAATTCGCATTCTTCTGCATGCTGACCTCCAGTTGAACCAGCACCATTTGTTGAAAAGGCTATCTTTTTTCCATTGGATGTTTTCAGCCTCTTTGTCGAGGATCAAGTGGCCATAGGTGTGTGGGTTCACTTCTGGATCTTCAATCCTGTTCCATTGATCCTCCTGCCTGTCACTGTACCAATACCATGCAGTTTTTAACACTATTGCTCTGTAGTATTGCTTAAGGTCAGGGATACTGATTCCCCCAGACTTTCTTTTGTTGCTGAGAAAAGTTTTAGCTATCCTGGGTTTTTTGTTATTCCAGATGAATTTGAGAATTGCTCTTTCTAACTCTGTGAAGAACTGAGTTGGGATTTTGATGGGTATTGCATTGAATCTGTATATTACTTTTGGCAAAATGGCCATTTTAACTATATTGATTCTACCGATCCATGAGCATGGGAGGTTTTCCCATTTTTTGAGGTCTTCTTCCATTTCCTTCTTCAGAGTCTTGAAGTTCTTGTCATACAGATCTTTCACATGTTTGGTAAGAGTCACCCCAAGATACTTTATACTGTTTGTGGCTATTGTGAAGGGGGTCATTTCCCTAATTTCTTTCTCAGCCTGCTTATCCTTTGAGTATAGGAAGGCCACTGATTTGCTTGAGTTGATTTTATAACCTGCCACTTTGCTGAAGTTGTTTATCAGCTGTAGGAGTTCTCTAGTGGAGTTTTTTGGGTCACTTAGGTAGACTATCATGTCATCTGCAAATAATGATAGTTTGACTACTTCCTTTCCGATTTGTATCCCTTTGACCTCCTTATGTTGTCGAATTGCCTGAGCTAGTACCTCAAGTACAATATTGAAAAGATAAGGAGAGAGGGGGCAGCCCTGTCTAGTCCCTGATTTTAGTGGGATTGCTTCAAGTTTCTCTCCATTTAGTTTGATGCTGGCTACCGGTTTGCTGTATATTGCTTTTACTATGTTTAGGTATGGGCCTTGAATTCCTGTTCTTTCCAAGACTTTAAGCATGAAAGGATGCTGAATTTTGTCAAATGCTTTTTCAGCATCCACTGAAATGACCATGTGGTTTTGTTCTTTGAGTTTGTTTATGTAGTGGATTGCATTGATGAATTTCCGTATATTGAACCAACCCTGCATTCCCGGGATAAAGCCTACTTGATCATGGTGGATGATCGTTTTGATGTGTTCTTGGATTCGGTTGGCAAGAATTTTATTGAGTATTTTTGCATCGATGTTCATAAGGGAAATTGGTCTGAAGTTCTCTTTCTTTGTTGGATCTTTGTGTGGTTTTGGTATCAGCATAATTGTGGCTTCATAGAAGGAATTGGGTAGTGTTCCTTCTGTTTCTATTTCATGGAATAATTTGAAGAGTATTGGTGTTAACTCTTCTTTGAAGGTCTGATAGAATTCTGCACTGAAACCATCTGGTCCTGTGCTTTTTTTGGTTGGAAGACTTTCTATGACTCCTTCAATTTCTTTAGGCATTATGGGACTGTTTAGATGATCTATTTGGTCCTGATTTAATTTTGGTATTTGGTATCTGTCAAGGAAATTGTCCATTTCCTCCAGATTCTCCAGTTGTGTTGAGTACATGCTCTTGTAGTAGGATCTGAACATTTTTTGGATTTCCTCATTTTCTGTTGTTATATCTCCCTTTTCAGTTCTAAGTTTGTTAATTTGGATACTTTCTCTGTGCCCTTTGGTCAGTCTAGCTAAGAGTTTATCTATCTTGTTGATTTTCTCAAAGAACCAGCTCCTGGTTTTGTTGATACTTTGTATGGTTCTCTTTGTTTCTACTTGATTGATTTCAGCCCTGAGTTTGATGATTTCCTGCCTTCTACTCCTCCTGGGTGAAATAGCTTCTTTTTGTTCCAGGGCTTTCAGGTGTGTCATTAAGCTGGTAATGTATGCTCTCTCCATTTTCTTTTTGGAAGCACTCAGGGCTATGAGTTTTCCTCTTAGCACTGCTTTCATTGTGTCCCATAGATTTGGGTATGTTGTGTCTTCATTTTCATTGTGTTCTAAAAAGTCTTTAATTTCTTTCTTTATTTCTTCCTTGACCAAGGTATCATTGAGTAGAATATTGTTCAGTTTCCACGTGTATGTGGGTTTTCTGTTGTTTTTGTTGCTATTGAAGACCACTTTTACTCCATAGTGATCTGATAGGAGGCATGGGATTAGTTCGATCTTCTTATATTTGTTGAGGTCTACCTTGTGACCAATTATATGGTCGATTTTGGAGAAGGTACCATGAGGTGCTGAGAAAAAGGTATATTCTTTTGCTTTAGGATAGAATGTTCTATATATATCTGTTAAATCTAATTGGTCCAAAGCTTCAATTAGTTTCATTATGTCCCTGTTTAGTTTCTGTTTTCATGATCGGTCCATTGAGGAAAGTGCAGTGTTGAAGTCACCCACAATTATTGTGTTAGGTGCAATGTGTGCTTTGAGCTTTAATAAAGTTTCTTTTACGAAAGAGGGTGCCCTTGCATTTGGAGCATAGATGTTCAGGATTGAGAGTTCTTCTTGTTGTATTTTTCCTTTGACCAGCAAGAAGTGTCCCTCAGAGTCTTTTTTGATGACTTTGGGTTGAAAGTGAATTTTACCTGATATTAAAATGGCTACTCCAGCTTGTTTCCTGAGACCATTTGCTTGTAAAATTGTCTTCCAGCCTTTTACTCTAAGGTAGTGTTTGTCTTTGACCCTGAGTTGTGTTTCCTGTAAGCAGCAAAATGTAGGGTCCTGTTTACGTATCCAGTCAGTTAGTCTACGTCTTTTTATTGGTGCATTGAGTCCATTGATGTTAAGAGATATTGAGGAATAGTGATTGTTACTTCCTGTCATTTTTGACGTTATTTTTTAAATTTGATTGCTTAACTTCTTTTGGGTTTGATGAAAGGTTACTATCTTGCTTTTTCCAGGGTGAAGTTTCCCTCCTTGTATTGGTGTTTTCCTCCTATTATCCTTTGTAGGGCTGGGTTTATGGATAGATATTGGGTAAACGTGGTTTTGTCATGGAATATCTTAGTTTCTCCATCTATGGTGATTGAGAGTTTTGCTGGATATAGTAGTTTTGGCTGGCATTTGTGTTCTCTTAAAGTCTGCATGAGATCAGCCCAGGATCTTCTAGCCTTCATAGTCTCAGGTGAAAAGTCTGCTGTGATTCTGATAGGTCTTCCTTTATATGTTACTTGGCCTTTTTCTCTTACTGCCTTTAATATTCTTTCTTTATTTAGTACATTTGGTGTTTTGATTATTATGTGACGGGAAGTATTTCTGTTCTGGTCCAGTCTGTTTGGAGTTCTGTAGGCTTCATGTATATTCATGGGCATCTCTCTCTTTAGGTTAGGGAAGTTTTCTTCCATAATTTTATTGAAGATATTTGCTGGCCCTTTAAGTTCTAAATCTTCACTCTCATCTATGCCTATAATCCTTAGGTTTGGTCTTCTCATTGTGTCCTGGATTTCCTGGATATTTTGGGTTACAAGCTTTTTGCTTTTTGCATTTTCTTTAACTGTTGAGTCCATGGTTTCTATGGTATCTTCAGTGTCTGAGATTCTTCTATCTCTTGTATTCTGTTGTTGATATTTGCATCTGTGTCCACTGATTTCTTCCCAAGGCTTTCTATCTCCAAAGTTGTCTCCCTTTGAGTTTTCTTAGTTGTTTCTACTTCTGATTTTAGATCCTGGATGGTTTTGCTTAGCTCCTTCACTTGCTTGTTTGTGCTTTCCTGTAATTCTTTAAGAGATTTTTGTGTTTCCTCTTTCATGACCTCAGCCTGTTGACCAAAGTTCTCCGGTATTTCTTTAAGTGTTTTTTTTGTGTTTCCTCATTATTGGCTTTTGTATTCTCCTGGATTTCTTTCAATGATTTTTGTGTTTCCCTTGCAAGGGCTTCTAACTTTTGATCCATTTTCTCCTGAATTTCTTTAAGTATGTCCTTCATGTGTTCCTGTACCAGCATCATGACCAGTGATTTCAAATCCAAATCTTGTTTTACTGGTGTGATGGGGTATCCAGGACATGCTGGTAAAGGAGAATTGGGTTCAGATGTTGCCATATTGCCTTGATTTCTGTTAGTGACGTTCCTGCGTTTGCCTTTTGCCATCTAGTTCTCACTGGTGTTAGTTGGTGTTGTCAATGCTGGACTCACCAGTGCAAGCTGCCCCTTCCCAGGTGGCCTCTGGTGCACAGCTTACCTCCTGCACTGCCTGGAGACTGAGCGCTGTGGCCCAGGCTGTTCAGATCCCAAAGCAGGCACCTGAAGGCTCCTGCTGGGGCCCGCTGGCTTCACTGGAGCACACAGACTTCTCCCTGCTGGCCACCCAGAAGCCCCACTTGCCTGTTTCAGGACCTGGAGATGTGGTGTTGCTGCTCAGGCTGATCTGGATCCGGAAGCGGAGAGGTCTGAGGGCTACCGCCAGAGGCCTCAGGACTGAAGCCTAAGCTCTGTGCCACAGGAATGAGCTGTGCTGTGAGTTCCCAGACTGCCTCTGGGTGCACACCAGGTCTCCCGCACTTCCTGGAGACCGAGTGCTGTGGCCCAGGCTGTTCAGATCCCAAAGTAGGCACCTGAAGGCTCCTGCTGGGGCCTGCTGGCTTCACCGGAGCACACAGACTTCTCCCTGCTGGCTGCCCAGAAGCCCCACTTGCCTCGCAACTCTTTAATAGATGTGTTCTCTTCATTAAGTTAAATTAACATACTATTTTTGGATTTCTTCCCTTGCTGATAGGTGAAAGTTTTTAGTTGTTGTTTTGTGTGGTTTTTGAGGTTAGATTTTGTTATTCTCTAACTATGGGATTTAAAGACATTCACTGATAAGAGTCTAGTTAAGTTTATAGGATCTCATAAGACTAGAGGGTTGGGGAGACAACTCACCTGGTGAAGTGCTTGCTGTGTGTGTAAGCATGAAGACCTGAGTTTGCATCTTCAACAGTCACTTAAAGGTCAAGTGTGCTGTTGTATCTGTCATCCCACTGCTGAGAGACAAAGAAGGGTGGGCCCCAGGGGGTCAGTAAACAGCCAGTCCGGCCAATTAATGATCTTCCAGTTCAATGAGAGTCCCTGTGTCAAAGTCAGTTGGAGAGAAATTGAGTAAGACACTTGATATGCATCTTTCACTTCTATATGCACACACAAACACATACACACACCACACACACAAACACATACACACCACAGAGAGAGACAGAGAGAGACAGAGACAAAGAGAAACTAATAGACAGAGACAGAGACAGAGAGAAACTAACAGAGACAGAGAGACAGAGAGAATGATTATTGAGCTGAAATCATATAACCAAAGAACTCTTGTTCCTTCCCTTCACATCTCAGTAACCTTTAGAATCTGTTACTTAGAAATGCTCCTAACTTCATCTTTATTCTTTGCAAGATCAAATCAAATACAGCATGGGCTCTAAATAGTGTCATTTTCCACCTAGAGATAGTTTTAAAAGAAAGATAAATTACTGCTGGTGGGGTTGCAAATTGGTACAACCACTCTGGAAATCAGTCTGGCGGTTCCTCCGAAAACTGGGCACCTTACTTCCAGAAGATCCTGCTATACCACTCCTGGGCATATACCCAGAAGACTCCCCACCATGTAATAAGGATACATGTTCTACTATGTTCATAGCAGCCCTATTTGTAATTGCCAGATGCTGGAAAGAACCCAGGTATCCCTCAACAGAAGAGTGGATGCAAAAAATGTGGTATATCTACACAATGGAGTACTATTCAGCCATTAGAAACAATGAATTCATGAAATTCTTAGGCAAATGGATGGAGCTAGAGAATATCATACTAAGTGAGGTAACCCAGACTCAAAAGGTGAATCATGGTATGCACTCACTAATAAGTGGATATTAACCTAGAAAACTGGAATACCCAAAACATAATCCACACATCAAATGAGGTACAAGAAGAAAGGAGGAGTGGCCCCTGGTTCTGGAAAGACTCAGTGAAACAGTATTCAGCAAAACCAGAACGGGGAAGTGGGAAGGGGTGGGTGGGAGGACAGGGGAAGAGAAGGGGGCGTACGGGACTTTCGGGGAGTGGGGGGGGCTAGAAGAGGGGAAATCATTTGAAATGTAAATAAATT
This sequence comes from Apodemus sylvaticus, assembly GCF_947179515.1. Classification (NCBI taxonomy): domain Eukaryota; kingdom Metazoa; phylum Chordata; class Mammalia; order Rodentia; family Muridae; genus Apodemus; species Apodemus sylvaticus. The sequence continues at coordinate 30,303,900 of NC_067489.1, forward strand.
ATATCGAATAAAAAAAAAAAAAAAAGAAACAATGAATTCATGAAATTCTTAGGCAAATGGATGGAGCTAGAGAATATCATACTAAGTGAGGTAACCCAGACTCAAAAGGTGAATCATGGTATGCACTCACTAATAAGTGGATATTAACCTAGAAAACTGGAATACCCAAAACATAATCCACACATCAAATGAGGTACAAGAAGAAAGGAGGAGTGGCCCCTGGTTCTGGAAAGACTCAGTGAAACAGTATTCAGCAAAACCAGAACGGGGAAGTGGGAAGGGGTGGGTGGGAGGACAGGGGAAGAGAAGGGGGCTTGCGGGACTTTCGGGGAGTGGGGGGGCTAGAAAAGGGGAAATCATTTGAAATGTAAATAAATTATATCGAATAATAAAAAAAAAGAAAGATAAATTACTATATCATATTCTTTCCTAATAACCAACCTCCCCCCACATCCAAAGAGCATCCCTAGTCCCAATCTCACCACTCCTCTTATCACCTATAATGAAGATATTATATGTGTTCCTGGATGCAGTTTAAATGCATGTTTGAACTTTCATGAAAAATCTTCATTTAGCTCAGTGCTACTGTGGCAACCAGAGTATAAAAAGTCATTAGAGAGTTAGTAATACAGGTCCAATCAACCACAACTGTTTCTACAAGGAGTCATAGTCAGATCTCCCATGTTGACACATAAAAAACTCAGCTATTGAACAAGGATGATACCAACAAACATGCCAAACCAAATAGAAAAGCCCATGGAACAACCCTACACAAAAAACTATAGACAACTGAGGAAAGATGGTAACAGGAGAGGTAGTCATCAAAGCATGCTGATCGGTTGTACAGTTCAAGTGCTCAGCCCTGAAAACATGCATACAAGTAACATTAGTAACATTATGTAGACTAAACAAGTTACATATGCACTCAGTAACAATTAGAGAAAAACATATGCCATGAATTTGAAGGTGATTGAAGAGAGGTATATGGGAGTCATTGGAAAGAGTAAAGGGAAGGGAGAAATGTTATTATAATTTCAAAAATTATAATTGAAGTTTTTTAATTCTCAGCTATTCAAGAAGCTAAAATAGGAAGACCACAAGTTCAAAAACAACCTAGGCTATATAATGAGATAAAACATTTGTATACAATAATACACAATCAAAATTTTTAAAACTTAAATATTCAGAAATTACAGTCTTATAACCATGCCTAAAATTCAGAAGTGAGCCATATTGTAAACTAATTAAAATTATGTTCCAATAAAATATTTTATTTGCCCCAAAGCTAACAATTATTTTGGATTTCTTTTCAAGTTGCTTAACTTTATATGTGTTTATTCCTAAATCTACCTCAAATCACTCTCTGATCATCCAAATATCCATTTGCCATTTCCATTCATTGGCTATCAGGGGAGTTTTCACATCCCCAGAGCAACTGGTTTTTAGATAAAATATCTACTCCTTGGTTGGTTGGTTGGTTGGTTGGTTGGTTGGTTGGTTGGTTGGTTATCTGGTTAGTTGGTTGGTTGGTTGGTTGGTTGGTTGGTTGTCTGGTTGGTTGTCTGATTGGTTATTTGATTGGTTAGTTGATTGTATGGTTGGTTGGTTGGTTGGTTGGCTGGTTGGCTGTGTGGTTGGTTGGTTGGTCAGTTGGTTGGCTGTCTGGTTGCTTGGTTGCTTGGTTGGTTGATTGGTTGGTTGGTTGGTTGGTTGGTTGGCTGGCTGGCTGCTTGGTTAGGGCAGGGGCTACAGTATTGTTTTTGTTGGAGTAATCCTTCAGAAGTTTTACAAGAAAGGATACATGAGAGTAAATACTTTAAGACTTGCTGATCATTTGCTGAGAACAAATTTCTGGGTTGAAATGTATTTCCTTTATAATATAGACTCCATTGTTCTGCTCTCCATAGTTCTCAGTATTTGTTATAAAATCTAAATCCAGTCTAATTCCCTTATCTTTGAGAGGTGGTTCCTTTTTGGAAGCTTAAAGAATGTTTTCTTTATCCCCAATGCTCTAAATTATGATGGACCTTGTGTTGATATATTTTCAATAATGCTTCAAAATCTTTTTATTCTAGAAAAAAGATACCTTCTATTTTAAATAATGACTTTGAATTATTTTGTTGACAAATATCTTAACTCCATTTCTTTACACTCTTACTCTGAACTATTCCAACTTTGGGCTGGTCTTCTGATTTCTTTTGTTTTGTTTTGTTTTTCTCTTTAATTATCCATTTCTGTTATGGTTTATTTTAAGTTTTAAGCTTGGAGCACTTATAGGAAAAAATTGTTTAATTTCAGACCTCCAATTCTTTTAGTGTCTTTTCTAATCTTTTTTTAAATTTGGATGTTATATTAGTTTTCTCATCCGTATGACCAAAAACCTAACAAGATGTCACTTAAAAGAGGAAGGATTTATTTTGGCTCATGCACAGGGACTACTGTTCATCATAACAGGAAAGGTATGGCAGCAGTAGGAGAGGTTCATGGCTGTGATAAAGGACCATGGGGTGCTTTGCTCATAGCTCAGTAAAACACAAAGTAAAACAGGGGAGGGAAGAGGGAGAAAGAAACAGAAGAGAGTCAAGAATCGTCTGCACCCAAGGATCTGTTCCTAGGGACATAATTCCTCCAGCAATACCCCACCTCCTAAACATTCTACTACCTCTAAAAACAAGGCCACCATCTAAGGATCAAGTGTTCATACTCTACAGGGAACAGGATCATTTAAGCCATAGTACTCCACCTCCAACACTTGTAGGCTTATGACTGTCTTCTACTGCAAAATGCGTTCGGCTCAGTTTCAAAAGTCCCATAGTCTTACTGTTTCAACACTGTGAAATTACCAAAATTCAAAGTCTCTTCTGAGACTTGAGGCAGTCTCCCAACTGTGAGTCCCTGTTAAATCAAAAACACAAGTTTATGCTTCCAACACACAATGGCACGGAATAAACATCCATTCTCCAAGAGGCAGGGCCAGAAGGAAATACTGGTTCAAACAAGACTGAAACAAACAGCAAAATCCCAGTCTTACAGCTCCATGTTTGGAATTTGAGGCCTTCACTGGCATCATTTGGGATCCTAAGGATGTCAGGAGCTTCCTCTGCTGCCAGCACTACCTGTGGGTGCTTATGCCAGATCAATTTGTTGCCTATAGCTTTCATTAGCAAATAGCCCGTGTTTTTGGCTAATCTCCTGAGATCCACACCTCATTTTAGGCTTCATCCTCACAGTGGCCATAGCCAAATGGAGAGCTCAGAGCAGGAAATCTGACACCACTACACAGTGTCTTGGCACCTTACTCTTTCATGTCCCAGGCTATCAAACCTGAACCACAAGTTTTGCTTCCAGCTTCAATAGCCAGGTTCTCCAAAGCAGCTTCTGTATGTATTAATGACTGAATATGGGAAAACTTGCCTCAGGCAGCTGTTCGGGGGGACCTGTTGGGGTACAGCAGCTAGTTAGGCCAGGCTCTCTTTCAAATGAATTTGCACATTTTATAAGCTAAGGTTCTTTGACAGATCTGTGCTGTCCTATGAGGGCAGCTTTCCTATTCCAATGCAAAGCATTGGATTACTAATCTCTTTAACAGCAAAGGCCAAATACTCTTTCCTAGTATTTGTACTATCCACAGCGCTTACTGAACATTTTTTTCATCTTTCTATTCAATCCCCTTTCCTTCTCTGCTTCCTCTTCCTGTCTGTAAATCTGGGTAAATGCAGTAAGCAATAACCATGCCAACACATTAAAGTCATGCTATCCTGACTCTCCCTCTAACAAACAGCTCCAGTACTTTTGAATTCAGCTTCACTTGAACTCGTAGCCTCTAGTCCAGTCCCAGTAGTCTGTGTTCCCCCTCAGAAACCTTGTTGAATCCTGTCTTTATTGTTTGTCTTTTTACGGGCCTTCTGTTTTTCTGTTTTCCCTTCAGCATGTGCCTTTAAGCTGTTTACAGTGTCCCAAGGCTTCTCTAGCTACAAACCCATTCCAAGGATGCACAAGCAACACGGTCCCTTGCTATAGCAACAACTCATTCTCTCAACACGGTCCCTTGCTATAGCAACCACTCATTCTCTATTACTTACATCTTTACAACACCATGACAGGAACCATTATCTGACAGGAAATGAATGGAGGAGAGTTTTATTTTTGTCTCATGTATTGAACCCAATAGGGTGCAGACTGCATAAGGTACTTTTATGGTACCAAGAGCCTGAGACAGTTTGTGCCTCATATTCCAAGTGACCAGGAAGCAGAGATGGGAGAAGAAGCAGGCCCCAGCTGTAAACCTCAAGGTCCACCCCTGGAACCTTTCTTCAGCTAAGCCCCACCTCTTAGAGGTTCCCAAACTTCCCAACCGCATCAGTAGCTGGGAACTAAGTATTCAAACACATGAACCTGTGAGAACATCTCAGATTCAAACCAACAGAGGCTCAGTTTGAAATATCCTATTCTCCATCCACAGCTAAACCCTTGTTCTTATCTCTCTTGAAATAAGATTTATCCTTTAAAATGATCTTTTTACCAACAATGGCCTTTCTATTTTAATTGTTATCTTCAATATTATTATTATTATTATTATTATTTAGTGTTATTGTTGTTGTTAATCACTTTTTACAGTCCAGTCATTATGCCCCTCCCAGTCCTCCCTCCAACAGTTCCTCATCGCATTCTTCTTTCCCTGTCTCCAAGAGGTTGTTCCCACACACACACCTCCACATTTCCTGGAGACTCAAGGCTCTCAAGGGTTAGGTGCATCTTCTCTCATTTAGTTATCTTTGATTCAGCTAAAACTCACTTTGTTCAGAGGCAAAGTTTTAGAATCCAGGAGGAAGAGTCACTTAGAATCATCTGTATCAGTGTGTGGAGACATTTTCCTCTCAGATTGAACAAGTTTCGAGGAGCAGACTCTTCCAGAAGACTTACATTGGAGTGTCATGAGCCCACGAGGGACATAAAAGAAGCCTCAGAGTGCATTGTTTGTGCATGGCTTGAACTAAAACTTTCAGTAAGAAGTTTCAAGCCTTAATTACATTACATTAGCTATCCCTGCTCAGATATGCTCTTCAGCACTCGAAAAGAATAAACTTCCAGTTTCAAACAGAGAATGAACAGCACCTTGGGATCCTGGAGCAGGTGTAGAAAACACAGGCATTTGACTGTTCCTAAAATGACAGCTCCTGAAGAGTTCATAAAAGTCCTTAGTGTGACCATTCCCAAGTCTTTCACAAGATTACTAGGGCTGGATTTTGAATTTACTCACTGTAAATAAAATGTCATCATTTCTAATGTATTTGCCACAATTTTACTTGATCCCTACTGTTTAAAATTCTATCATCATTTCCTGATCCTGTGCATTTTGCGGCTTTTGAAAAAGACCCTTGTGCTTCCCTTAGATACAGAAAGTGAATTAAATTAAACTCATTCCACTTTCATCGGGAATTTAAGCACTGAGAACTGTATTTAGGCAAACATAGGTTTTTGCTCCCCTTGAGTAAAACCCTAGCAGTAAACTTGCTGGGTCTTCCAGGGCAGGCATGAGACATTTTAAGGAACTGCAAGATGGTTTTCCAAAACGGCCATGCAATTTTATATTCTAACTAGTAGTATGCAAAAGTTCAGTTTTCTCTACTAAACTTGGCACAGTCAGATTTTTTTTAAGATATCTAGCATTTTCTTCAGTGTGCATGCAATGCCATTTCATTTCAGTTATAAGTGATATTTCTCCAATGATTTCCTAATGAGCTTATTTTTATCCATGTTTTCTCCACTGGTGTGTCTATTTATATCTTTTGTTCATTTGTCTGTTTGTTTGTCTCATTATTGAGTCGTGAGTCCTGGATATGAGTGCTGTCAGTATCCTCATGGGCGTGTTGGGAATAATTCCTGCTAGCCTGTGGCTTGCATCGATATTTAATTTATAATGTGTTTTTAAAACATTTCCCTATTTTTGATGAAATGCAGCTTATTGATCATTACTTTTATGTTTTATGTTTTTATGTTTTTTTTAAAGTATTTATTTATTATATTGTGAGCACACTGTAGCTGTCCCAGAAGAAGGGCATCAGATCTTGTTACAGATAGTTGTGAGCTACCATGTGGTTGCTGGGATTTGAACCTTTGGAAGACCAGTCAATGCTCTTAACCATTAAGCCATCTCTCCAGCCCTACTGCATTCTTTTTTTTTTTTTTTCTGAGACAGGGTTTCTCTGTGTAGCCCTGGCTGTCCTGGAACTCACTCTGTAGACCAGGCTGGCCACAAACTGAGAAATCTGCCCGCCTCTGCTTCCCAAGTACTTGGATTAAAGGTATGCGCCACCACTACCCAGCTCACTTTTTTAATCTTTCAATCTTTTACTAATTCCAAGTGTGTAAAGGCATCCTCTCCTATATAATGTCTTCTAGAAGGTTCATAATCTTGACCTTTCTCTTCAAGTCTTTGTTTCTCCTGTCCCCAGCATTCCTGAGTTGCCTGCAGTTCTCTGAGGCCTGGTGGGAGGCACTTACCTCAGTATCCTTTCCTTTCCTTTCAGCATCGGTTTTATAATTTTCAGTGCAGTGGATTCAGGCCATTTTCTTAAATTTATTCATAAACACTTCATAGTTTTGTATATTTTATGAATGGAATTTAAAATTACTATCATACTTTTCTCCTTTAATTAAAAAATAAACACTTTGGATTTTAAGAACATCGACCTTGATTTCTGTGCCTTTGCTACATTCAGTAGTCCCCAAAGTTGACATAGAAATCCATGTGTGTTTTCTGAGAAGTCTTTCAAAAGGAACAGGTTTCTTCTTTCCATTGCAGTCTCTGTGGTTTGTGTTTTTCCTTGTTCCAAGGAGTAAGGCACAGAATAACCACTTAGGAGGTATTCACCATTCAACCTGGTTTCCCCTCATTTGACTTTCAAAAGAAACAGTGTTGTGGGTGAGAAAGCTTGGCTTGGAGAAAGAAGGAAAGAAAGAAAGAAAGAAAGAAAGAAAGAAAGAAAGAAAGAAAGAAAGAAAGAAAGAAAGAAAGAAAGAAGAAGAAAGAAAGAAGAAAGAAAGAAAGAAAGAAAGGAAGGAAGGAAGGAAGGAAGGAAGGAAGGAAGGAAGGAAGGAAGGAAGGAAGGAAGGAAGGAAGGAAAGAAAGAAAGAAAGAAAGAAAGAAAGAAAGGGAAAGAAAGAAAGAAAGAAAGAAGAAAGAAAGAAAGAAAGAAAGAAAGAGAAAGAGAGAAAGGGAAGGGGAACAGAGGGGAGGGGACGGGAGGGGAGGGGAGGGGAAGGGAAGGAGAGGGGAGGGGAGAGGAAGGGGAGGAGAGGAGAGGGGAGAGGAAGGGGAGGGGAAGGGAGGGGAAGGGAAGGGAAAGAGAGGAGAGGGGAGGAGAGGGGAGGGGAGAGGAAGGGGAGGGGAGGGGAGAGGGGAGGGGAGGGGAGGGGAAAGGGGGAGGGGAGGGGAGGGGAAAGGGGGGAAGGGAGAGGGGGAGGGGAGGGGAGGGGAAAGGTGGAGGGGAGGGAAGGGGAAGGGAGGGGAAAGGGGGGGAAGGGAGGGGAGGGGGAGGGGAGGGGAGGAGAAGGGGAGAGGAAGGGAGGGAAGGGAAGGGAAGGGAAGGAAGACTTGAATTCTAATTCTCTCCCACTATGTTGATATGATTCTGGATATGTCGCCTTCATTACGTGTCTGAAAATCATAAGCTTCTCCTTCATCTTTAAAACAGAATACTATTTGTTTCATAGGGAGATATAAGAAACAACTAAACAGATCACTTCGTGGATAGTAGATACCAATAACGACTCATCCCCTTCCACCTTTGCAAATGACCTTTTTTTCAAGGATTGAACAGTAAACAGGATTCTGCCTGAGACTCTTCACTAAGAGTAATGGCTGAGATTCTAAGCATGAGCACAGTTTGAACTCCACACTTTTTCCTTTTGCTGTTTCCTTGAATCTGGTACTGATCCCAGCACAGGTAAGAGCCACATGACTACATAGTAAAGATCTGTAGTATAAGTATTACGAAATATTTGCGAATTTCACAGGTATTTTAGGAATCAGGAGTATGTACCAATGTAGGAGCCTTGATAAAAATTAAACCTCATCCAGGTCCATCCAACTTGGTCACCAACTTCCGTTCATCACAACTAATATAACACCACCCGTGGCTATTTTTAAACTTATGATTTAACCTCAAACTATGAATATTTCCTCCATTTCAGTGTACTTACAACACTAGGATAAGTTAGAAGAGTGATTTAAAAAAAACTAGACAAGAAAAAAATTGGCATGTTACTATCAACTGTGTCTCCCTGTGAACATCATGCAACCTTGTATAGAGTGTTATTGTTTTCTTCTGCCCAATGATAAGACAAAGACAAGCCTTGTTCATTTTTAGAACTGTTGCGTGAATATGTCATGTGAATAGTTTTATGTAACTAAATATAAAACTAATACTCTAGACTAGGCTATAAATTCAATGTATAGTAGGAAGAATGAACACCCTAACCCTCTATAGCAGTAGCTCGCCTTTGGAGCTTGCAGATCAGATATCCTGCATACCAAATGTTTACAGTACAATTCATAGCAGTAGCAAAGTTACAGTTACAAAGTAGCAGCAAAATAATTTTATGGTTGGGGTTATCACAAAAGGTGGCAGCATTAGGAAGACTGAGAACCACTGCTCTATAGAGAACAAATCCCACATAACATACTGTACGTAGACTTTTAATAAAATAGTATGTATTCCTGGACCACTCATATTTCCAGTATTGATGGTACCATAGCTAGGTCTGTTGTATAGTACAGATTCCAACCTTAAGGCTTTTTACTAATCCTGCAATTAATCCAGGGAGTAGACACTATGGTGTAGCTTATCCGTCCTAAATGGGGAAGCTTCTAAAATGTTAACCAGAGCTATACTGCTCTCATGACTCATAACAACTTTAAAATTTTCCTTCCAGTTCAGCAACTCACTCCCCAAACCTTCCTCCTCTGAAATGCGTGTTGTTTGAAAGTGGTAACCCGGAAGATAGATCTGGGAACACTATCTAACATGTAAGTCTGTGGTCTGCTGGGCCCCTGTAGCATGTGGGGAAGACCAGGGCCATGTGTTCTCCTCTGAGTCAGACTGAAAGCTTGCTAATGGCTTCTTACCAGGTTGCACTTCATGCCACTATATTTAGTGATAAGAAATTATCAAATATAATGCAGAAATTAAGGGAAATATACAGAATTCTATTCACAACCCTTCATTAGCACAAAACAAAACTATAAAAGGTGGTTTTAAAGATGCAGGATTAATAGGGAAAGTAAGAGCAGAATTTTCTGATTACATTGGATGTTGCCAGCTGTTTCAGCTAAATCAATACACCTGCATATAACCAATACTATTGGAGATTTTTTGTTTCTTCCCTTCTAGTCCAGTCTATAAGACCACATATAATTTTAAATATTTCTTCTGTATTTCTTGTGCCTGGGATTGTGCACCTTTTCAAACATGCTTTTATATTGTTTTTCTCTATTTCTCTTCTCTTTGATCTAAGCATTTTTATTAATAAGGAAATGCTCTGTCTCTGTCTCCCTTATTTCACTGGTTGTAAAGGTTTGGATGATAATGGCAGTCCTAGGTACTTAGGCTTGAATAATGGTTCCCAGTTTGATAGAACCATTTGTAGGAGCCATGACCTTAGAGGAGGTGTGTCTCTGGAGACCAACTAGGATATTTCAAAAGTTGCATGGTATTTCTAGTGTGCTCACTCTTCTACCTCCTGTTCACAGTTTGAAACGTGAGCTCTCTGCTGTTCCTGTGACCTGGCTTTAACCTTACGGTATCAAACCCTCTGCTCCAACATCATGGACTCTAAGCCCCTGAAACTGTAAGCCTGATGAACTGCTTTCTTTTGTAGGTTGCCTTGGTCAGGGTGTCTCCTCATGGCGTCATAGTTAAAAAGCAACTAAGACACTGGTTTGCCTTCTGACACATTCAGGAAGCTTTTGCCATGTTACAATGTTTTAAGTAACAGGACATATAAACACACTTGACAAAATGTAAGATAATAAATGTTTGAAAATAGAACCGATTCAAATAAGATACTGTTCTGGAATTCTGTTAAGATCAAGTGTGTTCTTCAAGGGTTGTAGGGTTGGAAGACTATTCTAGACTCCTGAAATGCAGCATAGTAAATCTCAGACAATGAAGTGACTTGAGATATTCTGTTTCTTTCATGTGTGTTTGTGAAAAAATAGAAAAGACAATCCATTTGTTATTATCAAGACTCAGTGAAGACAGAGCTTTGCTACATTCCTTGGATTCACTTCTAGTCAGGTGTATCACTGGAAATGATTTTTTAACCAAAAGAATGTAGGCGAAAGTTATGCAGGTCTTGACCTCCTGGCCTCCTTCTGCTAAGAAGGAGCATGGCACCTGGGTGTCTCATACTAAAGAAATCATTCAATGGTAACCTGCTCTGTTGACCTATATTGCCTGTCTGTGATAGTTTTATGTATGCTTAGCCTAGGGAGTGGCACTGTTGGGAAGTGTAGCCTTGTTGGAGTAGATGTGGCCTTATGGGTGTGAGCTGCCTGGGAGCCAGTATTCTGCTAGCAGCCTTCAGATGAAGACATAGAACTCTCGGCTCCTCCTGCACCATGCCTGTCTGTTCAGAGCAGTAAAGCCCTAACTAAGACTCCATTCAATGCCATTGCTGATTAGAACAAAAAATGAAAAACAAAATGTTTCTAGAACATGAAAAACTTCATATACTCTAGGAATATATCCTTACACATCATAGACTAATATAACAATTCCAAATGTAATATTTAGTAGAATATAGATAGAAAAGATTTGAATCCTGTAGCCCAGGCTGGCCTGTGACTTGTCATGCAGTAAGGGATGAATGTGAACTCCTGACATGCCTGTCTCGGCTCATTGAAGCTCTTAAGAAGTAGACTTCCATTTATCTTAGCCATCAAATCGTTTTCAGTAAGAATCAGTGTTCACTACCATCCTGCTCTACAGGGTTGCTCAAGTTTTTCTAAGTCCTGTTCCTTTTTTTAACATACAATATTGGAATACTAATAGGATTCGACAATATCACTTATATATGTTGCCTGGGATTTAATAAGTATTCTATAAAAGTTAGCTTTCACGTCAAGTTTACATCCTCCTAAGTCATTTTGTTTAAATAAACTGTGAAGATCATTAATCACCCTCTGAAACTTTATGATTTTCCTTTCAGGCAAAGAGTGGGATAGCCTTTCTTCCCAAACTCCTAGGAGGAGTACACCCCTGTGATTCATTTTGGCAAGTGAAATATGAGTGGAAACAGGACATACTATGTAACAGTGAGTTATGAGACAACATGCATTCCAAATATAACTTTTTTTCCTCTGCCACAACAGTAAAAATCACACTAGTGGCTGCTCTTTTTTTTTTTTTTTTTGAGTCTGTGAATTGACAAAATACCAGTCATTGCAGGCTATGTGTATTACATGCCTGAGAAATAATATCTGATTGTTTTCAGTTAACTAGAGATTCGCTTGCTTTTGTGTTATTATCCACACCTGACCTATACAGAAACAAACCTTGGTACAAGTTAGTTTTCTTAAAATACACTTTCATTGCTTTATAGAAAACCCAAATAACAATAAATGACAATTGTTGAGTATACACCATATTCTAAAAGTGCTAAAATATAGTATTTTTTTTGTTTGTTTTTTAGGACTTCATATATGAACCTTCCTATCTCTCCCTCTCTCCAACTCCTCCCATATCCCCACCTCTCTCCCAAATCCGTGTGTGTGTGTGTGTGTGTGTGTGTAATGAAGATATATAGATATATAGGGCCATGAAAGGCAGTCTGTGTTGTGGTTGAGCATCCCCAGCCACAGTGGCCACTAACCCAAGCTGCCAGTCACCAACAAAGTCAAGGACACTCTTGTCCCCACAGGACCCAGTTGGAGATCCCCTGCCTCCCCCCCCGGCCCCCCCCCATTCCCTTATGCCCCAGCCAGAGCCTAGCCCCAAGGGCCCACAGTGTCACCTGCTGTGTCCAAGACTGCGAACCTGTCACCTTCGAGCTCCATCCTGCAAGCTCCCTGGGCGATCCCCCAAGGACTGCCCCTTTCCCACCCCTGGTGCGAGGTCTTGAGGCCCACCACAGACCAGTGCTCACCCAGCAGCTCAGTAGGGTCGCACCACAGTCCAGCTCCCCTTGTCTGCCTGCCCAGTGTCACTAGTTTTGGCAGGGCATGGGTCTTCATCCTCATAATTCATTACCTGCGTCCCTATATACATATATTTATACATATATGTGTGTATATATACACGTATATATACATCTACATACATATACATCATATACATAAACATGCATGCATACATGCATATACAGCCTATTGACTCCATTTAGCATTGTTCAAATGAATATGTATGCAGCACTTGGACACCTGGGATTGGACAACATATTCAAAAGATATTTCCTAGAGGAAACCAAGTTTCCTCTTCATAGTCATTGACCAAATGTAGCTTTTGATCTAAGGGTGTGACAATAGGAATTTCCTCCGGTGATGTCATTAAACTGGCCTTATTCAGGCAGCCATATTATTGAGATGTCCTTGTTATGCATAGGGGACACTAAACGGCAGCAGGCATCCTGAGCCTCTGACTCTTAAAATCTTTCTGCCCCCATCTTCTACAGTTGACTGAGACTCAGGTATAGGGTTATGCTGTGTATGTATAGGGTGTACCTCAGTCACTTATTCTTTGCATTTTGACCAGTTGTAGATCTCTGTAATAGTCTCAAGTTTGGTTGTTGTTGTTTTGTAAAAAGAAGCTTCTTTGAATACGGACTACACTTATCTGTGAGTCTGAAGGTAAATATTTAGAATAGAGTAGAAATGAACTTGGCATAGGAAAATGAGTGCTCTGTAAGCTACCAAGAGAGAAAGTAATTAGTAGTCCTACCTACCTATGATCCTATGAACCACACCCATAACTCAACCAGCAAGATATCCACAGTGGTACAATAGTAGCACTTTTGTCTTGGGGACAACCAACAGATATCTATTAGGACTTAAGTTCTGCTTAATGAACAGCATTCATTCTTGGTATTATAAAATGTATGTACTTTGTGTAGGTTTATGTATCCTTTTCTTTTTATGTTAACTCAATAAAACTATCCACAGTACTTTCCTCCCTACTTCATGGGAAGGAAAAAAGATTAAGTATTTTTCTTAAGGTTGTTGTCTGGTAGAAACAATTTTCAGCCTGTTTGGTGTTTGAGGCTGTGTTATGGAATACCCAGGTTTTGACTCCTGAATTGATTATGGAATACAACTTCCAAACCTTGCTTTATATTCTCATTTTATCAGCTACCACAAGCACTGACTGCCAAAGGGTCAGAGTTTGTGTGTCCTTTTGAAGTTTTCTATGGGCAAAAAAATATTTCTCATCCAAAAGCAGCCTTCCCTCTTTGGGACTGGCAGGGATTTTTGTTGAATGTGTATCATAGTTCAGCGTTTTCCTTCACCCTTTCCTAATTGCTTATCTTGCTCTTAAGAGTATCACCTGCCCAATAAGGTTTCTTAATGTAATTCTCAGAGCATTAGGATATGTTTCTCAATGACATAAGAGAGTAACAATACTGTTTTGAAATATGCATTCCATACAAAAAACTGCTTAGACTCTCACAGACCATGTCAGTCCAAAAGGAAGACCTCTGGACTGTCTAGAAAAGGGATGATGGAACCCCTCAGAAGAAAGTGAAGCTGCAGGAAACTTCAACTTTCTCAAGCAAAATCAGTAACTTCATTTCTCATAAATTTTAGTTGTAGCTGACTAGATCTAAAAGAGGCCAATGAAAGACATACACATTTAATATATAGAAATGATAGGTGGTCTTTATTATGACATGTGTTTATACTTAAACTTAGAAATGGAAACACTTCATGTTGTTCATGAAGACAGATGTTTCATAAGTCTACAAGCTGTGTATCATTATTTTACCAAATATTATATGTCTCTGTGTTTTAGTTATACACAGAAATGCTATTAAAAACTGACAACTTACATTGGTCTATAACAACAGACAAATAGAGTCCAAATTTTAATTCATAACTACTGAACTTTCTCACAGTATCTTAACTTTTTTGACATCCAATGCTAATAAAATGTATGTCAACTAAGTTAGTTCCATGATTTTGACCTAACAAAACTGTGCATTTTCTCATAATTTAAGCTCTAACTCAGATAAGATAAATATCTATATTTTTGTCAAGAGATAAGTATATGTTTCAAAACTTGAAGTACTATAAGCATCATAAAAGCAGCAACAAAACAGAACATATTACAAAACCAAAGGATCTATGGAGTTTAAACTAAAGATTATTGCCTTCTATACCATGATATATGCACAGTTTGCATGTTGTGTATTCTGCCTACAAATCCTGACCTCATTGTAATATAGATTAATAGCCAATATTACAGAGCATACAGGAAAAATTAGATTTTATATTCTCCCTTTTATACTAATTTTTATTCTTCACCCAATGAAAACAAAGTTGAATTTGGCAATTAGAGTGAGGCCAGCAATAGGCAATGAAAATTGATCAGCATATAATCCAAAAAATACTAAAATATACTAAATTAGGGTATGCTTTATAGTTACAAAACACATAAAAATCCTTTTTATTATTATTATTATTATTATTATTATTATGTCAAAATGTAAATAAGAATTACAGTCTTGAAGAATGAGGGAGGTGTGTAAAACAACATTAAGAATGACTGAAAAGGCCACAGCAATTATACTGTTAACTATTTACCTTTTTAAAACCTATAATACATGTTCTGCATATATTATATGAATGTATGTATACATGTATACAATTCTGCATATAAATATATGTATAAGGCTTAATAATCTGAGCTGATGGTACTCCCTCCAAGAGCCAATATTCACTTTACAAAGACCCAATTATGGTTATAAAAACCCTTTTTCTTTTGAGTTGTTGGCCAAGATGTCCCATAGACTCATATACATATTACTGTTTCCCTTCTTACCCTCCAAAGGAAAACAGTGGAAGTTAAGTCCTTATTCCTGAAGACATCATGCACTTCTAAAACAGTGCCCAGAGTCGCCTGAGCTGGAACTGACCTCAATGCCCCCTCTCTGAGGATTAGTTTTTCAGTACCAGAAGCCATGATGCAAACTTCCAAAGGAGAGAGGTAACTACCCAATGTTCCTACCACGTATAACACCTAATGACCACATTAATGACCAATGAGGGATGAAACCTTAAGGGTGCAGTAGTGGCGCACGAACCTTGGTAGTAACCAACAGTTCATTGTCAGGAGTCATTTAGGAAAGGCTAAAGGCATACGATGATGTTTCTGGAGATGACCTATCATTTTGCAGAGCTGCAGTGGGTAAACTGAATTGCAGGTCCTTCCGAGATCTCATTTCAGGATTGATCCTTGTTACCAATATGGCTTTCCTGTCATTATTATATATTCTAATGATTCCTGGGCATAGCCTATTGGCCGGCTATTGGCACCCTATTGGGCAGATTTCCTACAGATCAATCAAGATGTACTCTCTTGTAGTAATGCTATATAGAAAAACTGATGATTTCATAACTCCTAACAATGATTCTATAAATTTCCTAAATTTATTCAAGTAATTTTGAGCCCTCGGTAGTATGAAAGCTGCAATTAGAGCCCCGTAAACCTTCATATGTCACAGGATAATTACACTAGGATAGAAAACAGGCTTGGAACAAATTTACAGTTGGGGAAAACATTCCTTCTAGGCTAGCTGTGAAAACACTGTCTGATAACTAAAGGTCATAAACCAGGAATGGACAATTTATTATAGGTGCAAGCACAGAAAATAAAATATTAGTTAGATTTATCTATACAAAGCTTCAAAACTAATGAGACACAGGCAGATGATTTACCTTTTGACAAAACCGTGCTGACTTTTAACATAAAAATTATTGCTTTAAACTTTTAATGAACTTATTGAGCCAGAAGATAGATAATGGATGTTTAGTTAGATCCTGCTTTTAATGGAAACACATGTAAACATTTCTGCTGTACTCTAATGATGCCTGAAAAACCATGAGATCATTTATCCTGAGGAAGTATGAGAACTAAGAACAACAATAGAGAGAGGGGGGCTTTTTCCTTTCAGCAATAAAGAGGATGGGGCATTTTCTTACTTCAAGGTCCTTTCGTACTTGGGAGCTTTTAATGACTTTCAGCAATAAAAAGATAGAAGCGTTTTCTTTCTCTGAGAATAAAGATTGGAGCTTCTTTCTAAGGCAGAGGTATGAGTTGGTTTTGTTTTGTTTTTTGTTTTTGTTTTTTTGTTGTTTTGTTTTGTTTTCTGCATTGGTGCTTCCTCAATGAAAATTTCTTGTGAGGGATTTTGCTCAATCTACCAAATATATACACATGTGTGTGTGTGTGTGTGTGTGTGTGTGTGTGTGTGTGTGTGTGTATGCATTTGTAACTATATGTGTATATGTAAGTATGCATGAACAATTGTAGAGTTGATGAGACAGAGACAGGTGGTCAGGCCTGACTGGAGTGTGTGTTTGTGTGTGTGTGTGTGTGTGTGTGTGTGCATGTGCGTGTGCGTGTGTACATATTGCCTGTGTGCAATATTTTAATTATTTTCCTTTCTTTTCTCTCTGTTTCACAAAGAGTTCATGAGTTCCTGGCCTCTCACCTGGCCATTGAGAGGTCCTTGAAAGAGAGAGAAAAGAAATCAATGGTTATTAAAACACAAAATACCTTCTTCAGGTGAAGAAGACTCAATAGATGCCCCAACGAAGGGAAATGGGAGGGTGGGGGGAGGTGGGAATGGGTCCGGTGGAGGGATAGGGGGTGGGAGGAGAGGTTGGGGATCTTTGGGGAGGTGGAAATCGGGAAAGGTCTTACCATTGGCAATGTAAATGAAGATGATATTCAATAAATAAAAAAATCATCACAAAAAATAAATAAAACACAAATAGTAAGCAAGAGTTACAGAGAAAGAAACCGTACTTTATTATTAAAGAAAAAGATTATACAGCCAAGGATCATCAGTGTTTAGCCTTCATCTGATTTTGCATTTCACCTCAGCACACTCTCCAGTCAGAGCAGGCATCCAGCTGTTCTCTAATTGGATTTAAGCTCAACAAGAGGGAAACCACCACAAATCCAGCTAAATATTCAGTGCTAGTGAAGTCAGGGTTTTTACTAAACCATCATAATTTCTAACAACCATCTGTAAACATTTGTCCTTATACCCACAGATAGATATATATATATATATATTGTATTCTTCATCCTCTCATCAAGGAAACTTCTCTTTGCAACAGACAGAGACCACTACAAAAAAAAACACAACCAAGCAAAATGCAGAGTTGTGGATCTCATGCCAAATACGGACATTCCTAAGGTAGAGGGAATATTGCAGAAGAGGGTATGCAAAGACTCTAAGACCCAGAGGATCGGGGAGTTTACTGTGAGATTGTGTTTTTCCTAAGAACCTCTCACCAACATGACTGTCCAAAGGTGAGCTCAACAAGGACACCACCCATGGACAAGCCAAAACGGACAGGGGAAAGCCCACAAAGCATCAGTTCCACAGAAATAACTATAGGTAACTGAAGAAGCCTTGAGCCAGAGAGGAGATTCTCCTCCCCAGGGAAGAACACACCAACTGGTTGTCCAATGCTAAATGGTCATCCCTGATGACATATATCCATGTAGCATTATAATGGCAGAGCAAGTTATTTATACATATATAATTGTACTTCTACATATATGCATAAGAAACAATTAGTAGCCATGAATTTGAAAAGGAGTGGGAAAAGGTGTGGGTAAAGGTTTGGAGTGAGGGAAGGGAAGAGATCAATGTCATAATTGTATGATCTCAAAAACAATATTAAAATTAAAGAATCACAGTCCTTCTTGTCTGATTTATTTTATAACTGTATATTAAGTTATGCTGGTGTCCCATAGGGACATTTTTTTTCTACAATTGTATTTTTTTCTAAAATATTGCTTTATTTTTCACATGAGTAGAAAAAAAAAAAAACCATGCAACCTGTGTGTTAAGGTCATTCTACAGAAAAACCCCATAAAACAGCCAAAGAAAGAACTCCCTAAAGGAAATGTTAAACTAGAAGCAATTCCCAGAAAAATATAGGTTTTTTGAAAGGGAGGTCAATTCAAACTAACAAAAGAACAATGTTTAATAGTGATCCTAGAGTGTGTTGGTTAGTTCCTAGAAAACTACTTTAAATTAGTCCATCCACTCTCCGTCGGTAATTCGTTGGTCAGTTTTGCTCTGTTTCTCTAGCTTGTTTTTGAAACTCACCTGTTTGCAGAAAAAAATTTCAAGATCTCTCCTACTGGTAATCTACGTTTATGGATTTTCTTAGATATGTTCAAGGAAAGTTCGCCACCAGCTGTGTTCTGACTGAGCTTCATATTCTTGTAAACCAGACAATGCCTCCTTCTCTCCCAGCAGCTAAGCCTCCCACTCAGAAAAGCCTCACTTCAGTGCCTTCACGGCCTCTATTGCTAAATCATGTTGTGCTGTTTGTGTGAAGATACATTGTATGTTATATGATTTGGCAATGTTTCTCCTAAAACTGGTCCAGAAAGGTGAGTTCACTTGTTAAAAGTCTTGCTGCAGGACTGAGGACAGAGCTCAGATCTCTTAGCACCCACGTATGAGGCAAAAGCCAGGCGCATTAGCACCTACCTATAATGCCAGTGCTGAGGGTTGTGCGCAGAGCCAAGAGGATCCCTAGGCTTGCTACCTAGCCAGTGTAGTTAAGTTTGGGTTCTGTAGGAGACCTTACAAAAAATAAGGGGGAGAAGCAATTGAGAAAGAGTTTAATGATGCCAACCTCTGACCTCAATATATACCCTCACAGATTCTCTCTCTCTCTCTCTCTCTCTCTTGCTCACACACACATACACACACACACACTCACACATGTGTGTGCACACATACTCACATGTACACACATGCACATACACATACATACATACACACACATATACATACATACATACACACACATATAGATAGATAGATAGATAGATAGATAGATAGATAGATAGATAGATAGATATACACAGAGATAAATACAAAAAGTAAGATGGAGAGAATTAAAGAAACTCAGCATTGACTTCTGGCCTCTACATGCACCTGTACACATGTGTACACATACATGCAAATATAAATACACATATCAGAAAACAAGTAACTCAATCCTGTAATCTAAACCCCTAAACATCAGTAAAAATGTATAACATATGTAAACAACAATAAAGTGTTAAAAGATGGTTTATTTAAGTATAATAAAGTCTTCCCCCATTAATTTTGCATTACCAGTATCTACGTACTATACAGAATGGCAGGTTTCAGTGTGACATTTGCAAATATGTGCATCATTTGTTTGGATACTATTCACCCCTTCTCTACTATTCCCCCTTACTTCCTCTAACCCTCTTTCTGTTCCCCTTCTCCCTAAGTATTCCTTCTACTTCCATGTTTTAAAAGTAGATTTCACATATCAGATAAAAATATATTTTTTCCCAATTCTATCTTATTCCGCTTAGCCTGATGGCTTCCACTGTCATCCCTTTTCCTACAGATGACATAATTCAGTTATTCATACCTGAATATAATCCTGCTGTATATGGTAAGATTTGTTTTTATCATGTGTATCCCTTATTAACAAACTACTTGAATAATGCCCTATCCTAGCATTGCCCATTTTTGACATGCATTGTGAATTTCAAAATCAGAATTGCATATCCAGCAACTGGAAGCCCTGATGCTGAATTAGTTATAGTAAAAATATAATAATCAAAGGTCTAGTTGTGGTTAAGATGATATACTAAACAGAAAAATGTTTTGTTCTCAATACACAGTTGCAAAATAGTTATTCTCAATATAATGATAAATTTCATTGATGTTTCTCAAACAATTAAGAATTTTTACACTGAGCTGGGCAGTGGTGGCACAAGCCTTTAATCCCAGCACTTGGGAGGCAGAGGCAGGTGGATTTCTGAGTTCGAAGCCAGCCTGGTCTACAAAGTGAGTTCCAGGACAGCCAGGGCCACACAGAGAAACCCTGTCTCAAAAAATACTAAAAACCAAAGAATTCTTGCACTGAAAAGGCCAAATTTTAAATACTCTGTTGTAATAGGTATTTTAGGAAACCACATAGATACCTAGAAATAAGCTATTTTGAACCGTTCTTTAAGGCAATGGCAAGGCAAGGCATATTAGGCCAATGTACAGACCCTAGAGCCAAACTATCAGAGTTTGCATATTGACTTCATTGACTCCCAAGGTCACAACAACCTTGGTTGATTTACTTGACTTCTTTTGTCCTATGATTCTACTTCAGTGCATGGAAAGGTTCATTAGAACTGCATCATGGGATTGCTTTAGTGATTAATGCAGCTGTTACATATAAAGCAGTTAGAACAGTGCCCGGTACCCGGAACTCACTCAGGAATCATTAGAAACTCATTTTCCAACTCCACCTTGTGAGCCTTCCAAATGTTCTGCCCTAGTTCAGTTGCTCGTGGAGGCTTTTATGTATACACGCCAGCTCTCAAAGCTTCCTACCATTCAGAACTGTGAATATAACATTTAGACATAAAAGAAGAAAACCCCAAGGTAGCCTTTTTAAAGTTTAGTATTGTGAAGAATTGTGACCTACTTACATTCAGCCTGTTGAATAGTCCAGCCTTCTGTACACTAATCTTAGAATACAAGAACTGACACACTGAGTTGCACCCTGGGCTCTGGAAAGCTCACCAAGGTATCTAGAAGGCTGAAGGAGTGACACAGCCATCCTCCAGATAACCCATGTAGGGCATTTAGGAACAAGTACAACAATCTGTTTCTTGCCCTAGACCATCTTCTGTCATTCTTTAATTTATGCTAATTATACATTTTTTAAAAAATCCAAATATCTGATTTTCTGAATTGCCAACTAATGATTCAAGCCAAAGAATTAAAATAGTTGTGATGGTCCTTTGTCTTTGTGTATCTAGATTATGATCCCAAATGTGATGTCCTGGATGGCTCAGGGACAACAAGGGCCTATTTACTCATGGCTCTGAGAGCTGAGACATTTGACAGCAAGAGGCCAGCACCACTGCATGAGAGACATCCACTTCCTGATGCAGAGCCAGTGTCTTCTCTTTCCTCAGATGGGAGTATGGAGAGGCTGGAGTTTTATAAAAGTTTTATCAGTATGTTAGTTACATTAAATAATGGGTTCCTTGTGATATCCTCATAGTATATATATACTCTTTGGTCTCTTTTATTGAGTTTTTCCTCATCTCCTCCTTCTTCCCCAATATTCCCATTTTTAATAGTTTAATGTGTTTCTTTTCTCTAGATTCAATATACAAGGGTCCACAGATAGCACTGGTTTTCGTGGGCCTAATTTACTACATTCAATATAATTTTTTTCTAGTTCCATCCATTTACCTACAGACTTCATAATTTTATGTTTATTTCCAGGTAAATGATATCCCATGGTACATTAAGTCAGAAGAGGACATCGGGACCCTGGAACTGGAGTTATAGGTGGCTGTGAGCAGCCCTGTAAGTACTAGGAACCTGTCTTAGTCAGGGTTTCTATTCCTGCACAAACATCATGACCAAGAAGCAAGTTGGAGAGGAAAGGGTTTGTTCAGCTTATACTTCCAAATTGCTGTTCATCACCAAAGGAAGTCAGGACAGGAACTCACGCAGGTCAGGAAGCAGGAGCTGATGCAGACGCCATGGAGGGATGTTCCTTACTGGCTTGCTCAGCCTGCTCTCTCATAGAACCCAAGAATACTAGCCCAGGGATGGCACCACCCTCCCCGCTTGATCACTAATTGAGAAAACGCCCCACAGCTGGATCTCATGGAGGCACTTCCCCAACGGAAGCTCCTTTCTCTGTGAGAACTCCAGCCTGTGTCAAGTTGACACACAAAACCAGCCAGTACAGCACCCAACCCAGGTTCCCTGCAAGAACGATAAGTACTTTTAACTGCTAACACATTTCTTTAATCCATGGGTCATTCAATTTTTCTGATAGTAGTCACTCTGACTAGAATAATAAGTAATTGCAAAGAAGTTTCAATTTGCATTTCTTGTATGGCTAATGATGTTGAACACATTTTATACGTGTTTATTAGCCGTTTGTAGTTCTTCCTTTGAGAATTCTCTATTCATGTCTATTTACAACTACCACCCAGTTTTTGATTGGGTTGTTTGATTTCCTGACAATTTGCCTTTTGAGTCCCTTGTGTCTCCTAGGCATTAATTAAATGGTGTCTGCATAGCTGGCAAAGATTTCTCCCACTCTGCTGGCTGCTTCTTCACTTACTTCTTTGGCTACACATGTAAGCTTGAGTTCATTTAGCACAGGTCAAAATGCTACTTACAGTAAATAATACCAAGTAGTATTAAAGTCTCTATGTCATTTTCCATACTTTATTTCATATTGATTGAGGACTGGGGTTCGTACTATATAAATCTTCAGTTTAAGAGTGTGTGAATGACTGGAAAGATGACTTCATCAGTAGTGTTTGCCATCCAAGCTAGAGCGTCTGAGTTTGTTCCCATAACTCACGTTTATTTTTAAAAGCTGGACATGGCCAATCATGGTAGCACAGACATTTAATCCTAACATTCAAGATGCAGAGGCAGGCAGATTTCTGAGTTTGTGTCTAGCACAGTCTACATAGCAAGTTATCAGACAGCCAAGTCCATATAATGAGACCCTAACCAAACCAAACCAAAAGAAAGCCAAACGAATGTCTAGGGTCTGGAGTGATGGCTCAGCAGTTAAGAGCACTTGCTGATGTTGCAGAAAACCCAGGTTCAAATTCCAGAACCCGCATGGTTCACAATCATCCAGAGCCAGGGGAGCTGATGTCCTCTTCCAGACTCTCTTGGCACCAGGCCTGCATATGTCACGCGTGCACATATGCAGGCAAAACACTGATACCTATTGTCCTAGTTTGCCTTATATATCCATGATTAACACCATAGCCAACGGTAGCCTGCGGAGGAAAGGGTTTATGTGGATTACATATTCTGAACACAACCATCACTGAGAGAAGCAAGGGCAGGATCCCAGAGGCAGAAACTGACACTGAGGCCACGGGTGGGGTGCTGCTCACTTCATGCTCCCCACGACACATCCAGCTTACTAATTCATACAGCTCAAGTCTACCTGACCAGGGATGGTCCTGCCAAAATGGGCGGGGCCCTCCATACCAATCATTAATCAATAGAATGCCCCCACAGACTTGCCTACAGTCCAATCTGATGGGTGCATTTTTTTTTCTGTTGAGGTTTGCTTGTCTAGTGTCTCTAGTTTGTGTTAAGTTGGGGGGAAAAAACTAATCAGCACATGCATACAATAAAATAAAGAATGAAAAAAATAAAAATAACATCTTAAAACAACAACAAAGTAGATGTGATGGTTTGTATATGATTGGTTCAAGGAGTAACCCTGTTAGGAGGTGTGGCCTTGTTGGAGTAGGTGTGTCACTGTGTGTGTATGGGCTTAAGACCCTCACCCTAGTTGCCTGGAAGTCAGTCTTCTACTAGCAGCCTTCAGATGAAGATGTAAAACTCTCAGCTCCTCCTGCACCATATCTGCCTGGATGCTGCCAATTTCTGCCTTGATGATAATGGGAACTTCTGAGCCTGTAAGTCAACCCCAATTAAATGTTGTCTTTTATAAAGCTTGTATTGGTCATGGTGTCTGTTCACAGCAGTAAAACCCTAACTAAGACAGTGGGCCTGGTGGTGTATGCTTGTAATCTCAGTGCCACCATGGAGCCACTGGCTGGCCACCATAGCCCAATCAGCACACTCATGCTGCAGTGAGAGACCCTTTCCTCCTTCCTTTCAGCCTTCTTTCTTCTCCATTCCCCTCCATTTTCCTACAAATGATCCCTAAATACCTCCATGTTTCAAAAACACTTCTCTGTATATGGCATTAATATTCCTTTTTAATCAGAGAACGTACAGTTAGGTAAATTCCATGCATTCATTTCTATGGCTCTGGGGAACAGAAGCCTTCAGTGAGTGTGTAAAGAGCCAATAAAGCCTGGAGAAGATATGATTGGTAACATAGGCATGTTTTCGTTAAGAGCCCTGGTGCCTTAGACCTCAGGGTGAGGCTCAGAGGGATGGCAAAGCCTTCCTCACATCCCAGTGTCATCATTTACTAAGGATAAACTAATGTAGGAAAACCCCACAGCTGCACCTTCCTCCCCTGGGAGGTTCACAGCCTGTCTCTGCTCCCCTACAGAGACTAGCTAGCCTCCCTACCCCAGCCCACTGTGCATCATCAACATGCAGAGAACACACGCATTCTGGGTTGTCTTGCTGCGGTGCCATTTCAGCAGAGCGAGCATGGCACGCCTGGCCCAGCTTTGCACACGTGTTTCTGTGTGTCTGTCCTTTCTTTATGCCCTCACTGTCCCCATCAGGTTTCACAGGATGCATCTTATGATCACGGAGCAGTATCGTCCCAAACTTTCCACCCTAAGATGATGCACATTTACTCTTTCACATTTCACAGAGTCCATGATGGGTCAGGAGTGTGAGCATTGCTTAACTGGACCACCTACAAATCTGAAAGGAAGGTGCTGGCCAACATTTAGTTCTCATCTAAGGGTAACCTAAGGGTAGGAAAAGATGTGTGTGCTTACTCAGGTGATTGTTGGGTTCCTTGTGAGATGCCAGACCTTAATTTCCAATCAACTATTTTCCAGAAGTAACCACCGGTTTCCTCCTTGTTGATCTCGTGGCAGCTTACAACATGGTAGCCTGCTTCTTGAAAGCCGGAGGGGAGAGGTTCTCTTCACAAGATAGGATAACACTGATAATAATATTCATGGAATCATATCCATCAATAAATACAGTTTTTGTCTCCACTCAAGAGGAAGTGAGAACATAATATCATACACACTGAGAAACGAAGGTCATTGGAGCATCCAACATCCTATCTACAAGAGTTTCCATTCTCAACCCAGTGATTCATGTTCTTCCCTGGAGGAAACATTCTCACCACCTCCATAGATCCTCAATCACGTCCCACGACAGAATCTATATAAATTCTAAAATCTTATCTAAATCAAGCCCAGGTGTTCATGAAGGCTCTCTATCCTTATTTGTCAGTGTGTAAAGTGAAAGAGACATATATATTATCTGCTCTCACACCCACATACAATGATTAAGAAGGATAAGAAAATATAGATGTATAACTATTCATATTCAGGGAGTTAGAATTATAAGGTTGAAATAAACCACTAGTCTCTAGGAATTCTGGAAATCAGCTTAACAAATGTTGAAAAGTCTCTTGGGTAGGTTTCCAAATCTGTCACCAATTTTCATAGTACTCACCTCTGCCCTGAGAATTCTTGAATCTGCCATAAGAGTGTGTGTGTGTATGGGTCTATGTGTACACCTATATGTTTGCATGTGTGTCTGTGGGGGGTCAGTATGTTACCTGTCTTGTGTTTACCTCTCTTGTGTATACCTGTGAGGATGTGTGTGTTTATGTGTACACCTGTGTGAGTGTGCCTTTGTTTGTGCTTGAAGAGTAACACGTGATTACTTTGAACAGCCTATTACAACCTGTTCCCTACCTATAACATTCTGGGAGTCTAGTAACCCACCTCTCTCCTTTCCCCTTTAAACTAAGTTAACATTCTTTCCAAAAAGCAGGAGTATATTTCCTATAAATTTTACTGAGATCCAGATGAAAAATGACAATATTAGTGGACAAAATTCCACAAGGTTTCACCCCTAGATGAAGAGATATAGGTAGTCAATGGCTCCCTCCCAAGAGAGGGAGAATCAGTTTTCTCTAGGGACAGGCTCCTCCACAGGATACCCAATCTCAAATGTTCAGCTCACAACATATGCATCATACATACATGTAGCAATACTATCTGAAGAAGAAAGCATGAATCTGGCGTAAAGCACATACAGGAGGGGTTTGGGTGGGAAAAGGACAAGCATGATATAGATATAGGCTTATGTACGAGGTTTTTAAAAGCTCAGAAAAATTTTAGTGTGATGAAATAAAATTAAAACATAAAAATACGTACAGTACATGTATGTGTGAGTTTCCTAGAGACTCTTTGGTTTGATTGATTTTTTTAAAGGCATACACTTATTATCTTGAAAATATATTTGGCTAACTGACAATATGCCAGTCTCTCGGCCTCTTGATCCTTCCTTTTGAAGCTGGACAGCTACACCTTCTTGTTTTCCTCTAGACCTTGCATTTGTAACAGGATTGAAGTCGTTCCTCACTTTTAATGTTGTTGTCCTCCAGCAAGGCAGAGCATTTCTCAGAATGTCAAGGACTGGTGGGCTTTTGGTTAGCAGTTTTCCTCTAAACATAACTCTCTCATACTACATTTTACCATAAGAAGCAAGAAGAACAAAAATTATTCTCTTGGAATTCCCACTACCTACATAACCCAACCTATCCCTCCCAATATCTACCCCTCCATCAATTCCAGCAGGTGATTTTTCTGAGCTTTCTCTATGGTTTCCCTGTGGGTACCAGTCACACTTCCCTAATTCCCTTCAGATCTTCATCCACAGCATCCTTAATGTCCAGATTTCTACTCACCATCTATTTTGGGTAGATCATAATCTACCCATAAACTTGGGCTCTCATGTCAGCTTGCTTCTGAACAAGGCAGAGAATGAGTCTTTGTTTGAGACAAAAATAACAGTTATATGTAATGTGATGGACATGCATGTAATCACATCCATCCCACCACCATACTTTGTTGATTGGAACTATCCTCTCAAGTCATGCTCACATTCTAAGAGGGAAGACTTGGCTGCTCGGTGTATACCAACAGCTCAAAGTTGTGAGGTCATCCTAGAATCTCTAGAATCTTTCATCCTGCACAAATGGATGAAAACTGATGAAAAGGTGTGACTGAGGGGTTGATCATTTAACAAAAGTGTATGAAGTCCTGGGACTGATTCCTAAACCAGACAATCAACAGAAGGGTGTTGTGGTGGTTTGAATAAAAATGGCACCCATATGCCCACAGGGAGTGGGGCTACTCGTGGATGTGACCCTGTTGGAGTAGGTGTATCACTAGATGAGCTTTGGCATCTCAGAGGTTCAAACCTGGCCAGTGTATCTTGGTCATTTCTTGCTGCCTGCTGATCCAGATGTAGAACTCTCAGCTAGCCCTCCCCAGCACCGCATCTGACTAAGTACAGCCATGCTTCTGGCCATGATGATAATGGACCAAACCTCTGAAGTGTGAGCCAGCCCCAATTAAATGTTTTCCTTGTTCTGTGTTGCTGTGGAGAGTGGTCACAATGTCTCTACCAACATAACCCTAACTAAGAGAAGTGATATAATCTGTCTATCCATATCTCCTAACCCATCTTTGGTCCTTGTCACATGAGCCTAAAAAAATGCAGTCATCTGCAAACCAGGACTGTACCATCGCCAATCACAGCATCTGTACCCAGTGCCTTGATTTTATACTTCCCAGACTCCAAGATCGAAAGGATTTCTTGTATAAGCTACCCATTCTATGGTATCTTGATAGAACAGCCTGAACTCAGAGATGGTTATATGCATGTGTTTCTAAATAAAACTTTATAGCTATGCCTTTTAAATTTGTCTAATAAAAAAAAAACATTTTCACAAGTTAACATCCTACAAACATGAGGGTGTAGGTAACGCCAAAGGGGTTGTGATTCCATTCAACACCATGTTACACAGGGACAACATTGGTTGGCATTTTATGATTAAGTCAAGTTGCTTCTTAGTGTTCCTTTTGATGATGAAAATATTAAACGAATCACTTTTCTGATGTTAAATAATAGCTGCGTCCCAGGCACTCTTCTTGTTACCACTTCTGCATCAGCCCCTTCAGCCTTGCAACAATCAGATACAGTATGAAGTATTTACTGCCATTTTCCAGATGTGGTCACCATACAGAGAGATGGGAAAAACCTGTCCAGGGAACTTGTCCAATTTTATACATCTGATAATAATCAGAAGAGTCTTCCTTCAAATCTAGGCATCTCACCCCAAAATCTATCCTCCTGTGACACATATGTTTCTTTTCCTAAGAGTTGCATAAAAAATTTGTTATCACTTTGACTTAATTTATAAGGAATATTCTGACTGCTCAATAGTCTTGTATTATCGCTTTGATTTCTAGTGAGTATGTGGACCACTAGACAAACTGTCCTACTTCTCCTGGATGAGGTGGGAAGACAAAATAAAGTATTGGAAACTCCCATTGCAGTGGGGCAAGATTACTTAAATTAGACTCATAGTGACTCTCTTAGAGTGTTCTTCGTTTAAAAAAAAATGATGAGACAGTTTGCTCTTGGGAAAATGAAAAAAAAATCCTCTCATACAAAAAGAAGTTTCTTAGCTAGTTAAGACTTTTTAATATCACATTTTAACGGGGAGGGCAAGACTCAAAGGAATAAGATAATTGAAGTATCTCATTGCAGAACAGCTATTTTAAATCATACTCCTATAAATGGGGTTGGATTGCTTAAATTTCAGTAAAAGGAAAAATGAAATCTTTTGCTAACCTTCTTAGGTTGATTTTTCATCAACAAATTCAACAGAAAAAAAAACTACTCAAATTGTCTGTGGGGAAGGAGTAGCAATGACTGCTTAGAGAATCTAGCAGGCAGTACAGTCCATTCTATCTCACACTGACATAGACAACTATGTTCTGATAAAAGCAATTCTTTTATGCATCAGTTCTCAAGTCTTTCCTGTGGACAAAGTTCTCTCTACAACCTACCCATTATGGGTTTGAAACAGCATGTAAGAGTCACTTACCGTGTGTAAGAAAGCCCGCCCGTCTCACACATAAGCCCCACTTATGCATAAAGACAGACCATATACGGAAAGAGAAAAGGCCACCCAGGCATGTTGATTTCTTATAAGAGAATTAATGATAAGCTTTACGTGTTGTTGATAAATAATTTATCACTTCAGCGAGATTAAGGCCAAGTACAGAATGTTCCTGTGATTCAACAAAACCCCAAATAGTGAAGCCAGATAACACATCAATTGAGTCATCCTCACCCCCTCCCAAGTCTTCCAGGCCCTCCCTAGCATCTAGATTCCATTCCATTCACCCTGAGAAACTGTGGTGGTCTGAATGAGTCCCCCCATAGTTTCAAATATTTGAACACTTGGTCCCTAGTTAGTAATGCTGGAGATGGAAGAAGTATGTCACTGGGGGCGGCACTTTCTCAACCTCCTTCTGGTGTTCAGTAGAAATGTGATCTTTCTATAACTGGGTCCACACCTTCACTCCCACTGTGGACAGCTAGTGCTCTCAAGCTATAAGCTAAAACAAATCCTTCCTTCCGTTATTCTTGGCTGTGCTGTTTTATCATAGCAGCAAAAAAGCGACGAACACACCAGTCAAATAATCACAAGGCTTTCAGACTCGCTTCTGAAAACTCCCTGTTCCTTCATTGTCTAATCTCATTCCACTTACACCAGCAGCCTCTACCTCCTGCTCTTGTTTTGGATTCTCGAAGGGCAGATAGGGATTGTGGAAATTAGGAGGTGACATCGGGATGAAATATAATGCGGCAGAGGGCGGGGATGGGGGTAGCACCTGGCGGTCATGTGAGAAATCATGTCATGTGACAGACCTGTTATATGGGAGGTTTATTTGGGAGAAGGGAGGGTAGTGAGAACTCATAGAAGGGGTAGAGGCAGAGAAGAGGGGATGGAGGACAGAGAGAGACCCCTGCTGGGAACAAGTGGTGAGAGAGGCAGGAGAAGGGGAGGAAAGGAAAGGGTGGAGGAGAAAGGAAGGAAGGGGAGGGGAGGGAGGGGGGGAGGGGAGGCAGGAAGAAAGGAGCAGGGGTAGCTAGGGGTCGTTTTGTATTATGCTGCTGTTGATGTACCTGCCTCTCACCTGGCAGGCATTCTCAGCAGGTGGTGATGAAAGCTACTGCTAGGTCCTGTTGCTGGGTGCCTGGGAGGAGCCTAGCAGAACTGTCTTTTAATCACCATAAACTGTCCTAACTTCTTTTTCTCTCTTTGCTCCTTCTAGATGCTGCTCACCCATCAGCGTCCATGGCTGTGTCTGTTCTGCCTCCCATAAGGGACCCTGTGTACTAAGTGCCTTCCTAAGGGATCTGCAGATCTGCTTAAGCTTGTGTGAGCTGTCTCTTCTTTTCCTCTAGAAAAAAACATTCCACCAAAACCAAAAAAAATTTCTGTTGCTAATATTTATACCACAGCTGTAGTGATATTTAATCTGAAACTCTATTAAGAAATACTTGATCTTTTATGAAAAATATTATTAACTGTGCCCATTTGTATTGTTTTTAAAATTATCTTTTTCTCATTTTAATTTTATTTCAAAAGACCCTTTCATGAAGGCCCTCACAAAACAGTAGAAATCTGGGTAATTCTCAGCCTTGTATTTGCAAACATTATGCCTGTTGTCTTAGAACGAATGTCATTTCCAGCCTGAAGCTGACAAATATGCATAAGCACGAATCCAAAATTTTTATGATGTGCAGTCACTAGACCAGAACTTATTTGTGATGCTTAACTGTGCCAGAGACACAAATCCCACCAGCCTGGCACAAACTGAGTTATTCTGAAGCCTTCTCCAGAAAGGATGTTGATGCCGGGGTGCCTCAGAAAAACCCAGTGGAGCCGAAGAGACCTGTTGGAGTGGATCGAAGTTCTACTGCCAACTAAACTGATACACAGTGTGCTCCCGAGGACTTTACAAAGCGTTCACTTCTGTGCCCATTGGAATGGTTCGAAAATTCCAGAAAGTTCACTAAATAAAATACAAACACGAAAGGTATCGTTGATATTGATCTTAATAAATGGACAAAGAGTTCTATTTAAAATTCCATTAGGGAGCTGATTACATGCAGGATGATAGCTGCATATAAGGAATTCTCTGAAATAATAATGAGAACTATAAAAGGTGACGTGGAAACTATTCCAAACAGGTTAATGAAGGAGTAAGTAAGGAGTCTTCCTGCCACCATTGGCACAATGGAGCCAGGACTCCACAACCTTCTGTGCACAGCCTGCCAGGAGAGAGTGATCTCCCAGCAGTGCCTTCACTTCTGAGCACAGAGGTGAGATCTCCACCTTCTCTCTGAAGGGGACCAGCTAGGAGCACACAGGGCATAAGATCAGTGGAGCAGCTGGGACAGGAGTCTTCCCACCACCGCCGCCATTTGCACCATGGAGCTGGGAAACTCCACAGTCTTCTGTACATAGCCCGCCAGGAGAGAGAGATCTCCCAGCAGTGCTTTCACTTTTGAGCTCAGGACAGTATGGACACAGGCTTACAGGCCCACAGGAGGAACAAACTCCAGCCAAAGACAACAATACCAACTAGTACCAGAGATAACCAGATGGCAAAAGGCAAGCACAAGAACCCTACCAACAGAAACCAAGGCCACATGGCAACATCAGAACCCAGTTCTCCCACCACAGCAAGTCCCGGATACCCCAACACACCAGAAAAGCAAGAGTTGGATTTAAAATCGTATCTCATGATGCTGATAGAGGACTTCAAGAAAGACTTAAATAACTCAGTTAAAGAAATACAGGAGAACATCGGTCAACAGGTAAAAACCCTTAAAGAGGAAACACAAAAATCCTTTAAAGAAATACAGAAGATCATGGGTCAACAGGCAGAAGTCCTTAAAGAAGAAACACAAAAATCCCATAAAGAATTACAGGAAAACACAAACAATCAAGTGAAGGAACTGAACAAAACCATCCAGGATCTAAAAGTGGAAGTAGAAACAATAAAGAAACCACAAAGTGAGACATCTCTGGAGATAGAAAACCTTGGAAAGAATTCAGGAGTCATAGATGCAAGCATCAACAACAGAATACAAGAGATAGAAGAAAGAACCTCCGGTGCTAAAAATACCATAGAAAACATTGACTCAACAGTAAAAGAAAATGTAAAATGCATAAAGCTGGTAACCCAAAACATTCAGGAACTCCAGGACACAATGAGAAGACCAAACCTAAGGATTATAGGTATAGACGAGAGCAAAGATTTCCAACTTAAAGGGCCAATAAATATCTTCAAAAAAAATTGTAGAAGAAAACTTCCCTAACCTAGAGAAAGAGATGCCCGTGAACATACAAGAAGCCTTCAGAACTCCAAACAGACTGGACCAGAACAGAAATTCCTCCCAGCACATAATAATCAAAACACCAAATTCATTAAACAAAGAAAGAATATTAAAAGCAGTAAGGGAAAAAGAGCAAGTAACTTACAAAGGCAGACCTATCAGACTTCTCACCAGAGATGATGAAAGCTAGAAGATCCTGGGCAGACCTCATACAGACCCCAAGGGAACACAAATGCCAGCCCAGGCTACTATAGCCAGCAAAACTCTCAATCATCATAGATAGAGAAACCAAGATATTCCATGATAAAACCAAATTTATACAATATCTCTCCACAAATCCAGCCCTACAAAGGATAATTGATGGAAAATGCCAACACAAGGAGGGAAACTACACCCTAGAAAAATCAAGAAAGTACTCTTCTAACAAACACAAAAGAAGATACCCACACCAACATAAAAATAACATCAAAAATAACAGGAAGCAGCAATCACTATTCCTTAATATCTCTTAACAACAATGGACTCAACTCCCCAATAAAAAGACATAAACTAATGAAATATTTCTCATGTAAATCTTCAATTTTATCAGAAAAGGTTTGTAATTCCCCCTTTAATTAATCTAGTATTTTTTACGTCTATCATTTTATCTGCATTATTTTTCATGACAATCTTCAATTTTAATATGTCTTTATATTTCTTCTATTTTATCAGAAATGTTTTAATGTAAATCTTTGATTTTATCACAAATGTGTCTAATTCTTCAATTAATTTAGAAAGTTTTTATATCTACCATTTTATAAGTAAAAGTTTCCATTAAATAGTCAATTTTAACGTGTTTGTCTATATATTTCTTAAATTTTACCAGAAATATTTTCTATGTAAATCTTCAATTTTATCTGAAAATGTTCATAATCTCACCTTCAATCAACTTAGAATTATCTTTATGCCTATCATTTTATCTGTATAATTTCCATGATAATCGTTAATTTTAACATTTTTCTATATATTTCTTCAATTTCATCAGAAATATTTTCCATGTAAATCTTCAAGTTTATCAGAAAATGTTTATAACTCTACTTTCAATCAACTTAAGAATAATTTTATGTCTACCATTATTATAAAATTTTCCATGATAATCTTCAATTCTAACATGTTTTTCTACATTTTTCTACAATTTTATCAGAAATATTTTCCATGTAAATCTTCAATTCTATCATAAAATGTTTCTATTTCCATATTTCAATTAATTTAGCAATGTTTTGCTTGTCTACCACTCTATTCTTTAATTTTCCATGAAAATTGTCAATTTTAACGTGTTTATCTGAAATATTTTCCATGGAAATCTTTAATTTTATCAAAGTCTTTTTACTTCCCTTTTCAATGAAAAATAAAAGGTGTAAGTAAGGAACAATGGGTATGAAATTCTCCGGTGTGCATTCCAACTGCTACAGAAACTTAACCATAAGCAGAATTTTCTAATATTTGAGAACTTACCTTAGGTCAGTATCTTTTTTTTTATTGGTTATTTATTTACATTTCAAATGTTATCCCCCTCCCCAGTTCCCCCTCCACAAACCCCCTATCACATCCCCTCTTCCCCCTGTTTCTATGAGGGTGCTCCCCCACCTACCCACCCACTTCTGCTTCAGTGAACTAGCATTCCCCTGCCCTGGGGCATCAAACATCCACAAGACCAAGGGCCTCTCCTCCCACTGATGTCCAACAAGGCCCTCCTCTGCTACATATGCAGCTGGAGCCATGGGTCCCTCCCTGTGTACTCTTTGGTTGGTGGCTTACTCCCTGGGAGCTCTGGGGAGGGGGTCTGGTTGGTTCATATTTTTTCCTATGGTTGGTTCATATTTTTTCCTATGGGGTTGCAAACTCCTTCAGCTCCTTCAGTCCTTTCTTTAAGTCCTCCATTGGGGTATCTGTGCCCAGTCCAAAGTTTGGCTGTGATCATTTGCCTCTGTATTTGTCAGGCTCTAGCAGAGTTTCTCAGGGGGCAACTACACCAGGATCCTGTCAGCAAGCATTTCTTGGCATCCACAATAATTGTCTGGGTTTGGTGTTTGCACATGGGATGGATCCCCAGGTAGGGCAGACTGTGGATTGCCTTTCCTTCAGTCTCTGCTCTACTCTTCATCTCTGCATTTCCTTTAGACAGGAACAATTCTGGGTTACTATTTTTGAGATGGGGGGGTGGCCCCATCCCTCAACCAGGGGGCCAGACCTAACCTCTGGTTATGATCTCTATAGGTTCTATCTCACCTTTGTTGGGTATTTCATAAGCCAATATCATTAAAAGGAATTAAAGTTGGTCATAAATGAGCTGTTAGACTTAAGATATTATTGCACTGTAAATTCAGTGGGAATTTTAATTATGGAAACTAACAATAAGAGATTAGACAGTTTGTACAATTACTCACTTAGTAATATTCTGAAAGAAAGAGTATTTATGTAATACTGTAAATTGAGGTACTTCTAGAACTGACCACACACACACACACACATGAAGAATCCAAGAAGCTAATTTTTAAATTTATAGTTCTCCAGGGAAGTAGGAAGGGGTGGATGGGAGAACAGGGGGAGGGAAGGGGGCTTATGTGACTTTCGGGGAGTGGGGGACCAGAAAAGGGGAAATCATTTCAAATGTAAATAAAAAATATATCGAATAAAATTTAAAAAACCGGGACTGGTGAGATGGCTCAGTGGTTAAGAGCACTGACTGCTTTTCCAGAGGACCGGAGTTCAAATCCCAGCACCCACATGGTGGCTCACAACCATCCGTAATGAGATCTGATGCCCTCTTCTGGTGTGTCTGAAGACGGCTACAGTGTACTTACATATAATAATAAATAAATCAAAAAAAAAAAAAGAAAGAAAAAAAATTCGGGACTGGAGAGATGGGTCAGTGGTTGAGAGAATGGCCTCTTGTAAAGTGCCAGGGGTTTGATTCCTGAATCTACCTAGTAGCTCACAACAGTCTATAACTCCAGTTCTAGAATGTCTTAAAAAAAAAAATTAAAAAACCTTCAAAAATTTATAGTTCTCAGAATGCAATGTACATAATCATTTCAGAGGCAAAGAGGCTCTGAACAATTTTCGTTATACTCCAAAAGAAAAATGAAGGGTTGAAATCTCCTATGCATGCTTCTGCAAGCTATAAAGAAGGGACTCATCCCCCAGCAGTATAAAGAGTGGACAATTTCTCAACCTCAATCTACAGCTTCTTTAGCAAAGTGCTGCGCTGATAGCTGGCACAGGAGTTAAACATTCGAGTGAGTTAAGGGAACTGACTCTACTACTAAATCACCAGATTTTAAATCCAACCTGAAACAGAAACAACAAAATAATTAAAAGGCACGAAATACACACGACAATGGTTTTCAAGCTTATGAACACCAGGCAATGTGGAAAGCAATCTCCTAGAAGCAGTTGTCTCTACCGGCAGCCAGATTTGAAAGCTGCAGGGTATCAGGTAGCTCACGGAGCTGTTTAGTCTTTGAGTTGAGAAATAATTCCCTGTAGAGTGAATGCTGTGCTGGTCCTGCATTGCAATTCTTACCTGTAGGATAGGAAAAGATCGGACTATTTCCAACTAACTGAGCTGCATTCTGCAACGGTGACCAAAACTAGTGAGAGGGACAGGAAAATGCTTGGCACTCAACAATATAAAAACCACAATGTCTAGCAACCCAGGAAGTATTAGCAGTCATAAAAATATGCAAGAAAATACAAACCACGATGACAAGAAAAATCACTCAAAATCATTCTGATCCAGCCACAATGCTATAACTGAAGAGTTATAGACCAAATGGAAAGAGACCAAAATAACTAAAAGAACATTGAAAAAAAAATAACAGAGTCAAATTGTCACTTGCCCAACAATTATTTGAACAAGTATATTCCACAAGTGTGAAAGTCAACAAGAAAAACAAGACATCTATAAATAACCCAAACAAAGCTTGTAGATTAGAATAGTAGGTCTGAAAGATGATACCTCAAGGAACTCTCAGTAAACTACACACGTGCAAAGAAAATATTTATGAGCTTAAATGCATGATATTTAACAATGGTAGAAACTGCCCAAAATCAAAGATAGAAATAGCCTAAGACATAATCCTCCTGATAGCAGACACCAGGACATCTCCCACTTTATATGTGACTGAGTTCTTCACAGAAGTAAAGAGAGAAGACTACAAAATATGATGGATGAAACTTTTCAGAAGATAATGAAATATATTATCCCACAGAGCTTAACAAACCATAAACACAAGAAATCTGAGAATTACCCAAAGGCAAATCATAGTCAAATCACTGCAAGAGAAAATTCTTAAGGCAGCAAGAAGAAAATAATTCATCCTATAAAAGAAACAAAGCTCAACACAGCAGATTTCTTGTAGTTAATGCTGTGAGACCAAAGGAGAGAATGTACTGGAATCAGTGAAGCCAAAGATGGTTCTCTGAGATAAATCTGTGAGATTTAGAAGTCCAGTCATGATTGCCAGGAAGAAGAAACTATGAGTTGCCAGTCTGAGGAATGTATGTTATTACCAGAATCCTACACAGTCAGAAACAGAGACAGACAGACAGACAGACAGACAGACAGAAACAACTCATGTCGAAAAAATATTTTAAAAAAAGAAGAGATAAACCAAATATTTGTAAAGTTCATATGGAAATGCAAAGAGACCAGAATAATCAAAATAACATTGGAAAGAAATAACAGAGTCAAATTGTCACCTGCCCTGATTTTCATTTAAAGACATAAAACAACACTACAAGTCCGAAGCTCTGTCCCATGTGTACCCATCCTGTGTAGCTGGAAAACAAGCTTGAAATGTCCCCCACTGGTGACTGTATTTGAACATTTGGTCCCGAATTGATACTACTCTTTTTTGGGGGGTGCGGGGGTGTGATGTAGCAACTAGCTGGCAGAAGAGGTTCAGAGCTGGCCCTGGAGGTTATCTGACTCTGGTTCTGGTCTGGGCTTTCTACTTCCTAGTCAGCTATGAGCTGAGGAGATGTTTCTTCACGCTCTCACTACCATCTGCCCCACCTCGCCTACCATGATGGACTGAAACTCCCCTGAACTTAAGAACTAACATAAACCCCTCCCCCAGAAGTTGCTTCCCTAAGGTGTTTTGTCCCAGTGATTAATACAATTGAAAAAGTAATTAATACAGTAGTTGATCAAGATCCTATTACTAAAAGGGACCCATGTTTCATAGAACAATATGTGTATCTTAAAATTCATGAGGTCTCTTAACAAAAGGATTTGCATTTTCATTTTTCCCTGTACCTCAAAAATTATGTGGCTAGTACTGATGGAAGGGTCAACCTAAGGAGGTGTTGATCATACGAAGATAAAAAACAGGTCACTTGTCTGGGCCAACCACCCTAAACACTTCTGATCTTGGAAACTCACCTGGATTGGGCCCAACTTGCACTTGCAGAAGGAGAAACAGGCCCCCAGATGAGTACAGAAACCAGAAATAAATCCACATTTAACAAATAAACTTCATTCATGCAGCTGCTTGTGTGTCTGTGTGTGTGTGTGTGTGTGTGTGTGTAAAAGCACTGAGAAAACCATAATCTTTCTAACAAATATGTTATAAAAATCAGATGTTCACAGCAAAATAAATTAATTCCCATATATCTTAGGTCATACATAAAATTAACACACTCACAAAAAAAAGCCCATAGGCCCACAGCAAAACCTCAAACTTTTAAACTTCCAGAAGTAAACTCAGAGGCAACCTTCGTGATCTTGGATCAAAACTTTCCAGACAACAATAAACCAGATATGAATCATAAAAAGAAAAGAATGATAAGACCTCAAAACTAAAATTTTTGTTTTTTGTCAAAGTGAATGAGGAAAAAAATCATGGAAAAACATTATCAAAGCATACATATGTACATATATGTGTCCATGCTAAAGGATTTGTATTTTTATACATAAAAAAACATCCAACACTCAATAAGAAAACAAACAACCTACCCAATTAATAACTGGAAAAATAATTTAATTAAAACTTCCCCCAAAGCTTTATAGCTGTCAAGCCAAGATGTCAAAAATAATAGTGCCTTTCAAGAGCACGAACAGACAAGTTTAATGTTAGCCCAGTATTGGCGCATGGCTTGAGACTTTCCTACCCGAATGACACAAATTTGACATTTTCTAACCATTTTGAAAGAATTTACAATAGCTTTTTTAAAGTTAAAAGTATGCCCGTATTTCTAGTCACTCATCACCTCACTATGTGCCCAGGAGAAAAGGAAAAGCCATAGCCATGCAAGGGTCCTCACATAAGCCTTTACTGCAGCTTGACTTAGCTCACCCCCAAACGGAAACCAGCTCAACGTCCATCGCATTGTGAATGTATAATCAATCTTGATACTTCCAAAAATGCAGCACCGCTCCACAGCAAGAAGGAATAAACTACCAGTGTACCCAATACATATGACTCTCAAAGCACATTGACCAAATAAAGAAAAATTGGTCACAAAAGAGTGTCAGAGCTGGAAGACAGGAAAAAGTCCTGTAAAACAACATCTTCTGGGTATGACAGAAATCCTGCAATCAGGAATTTACAGTCTGTACTGGTCTGCCCCAGATTGGACCTGTCAATAGCCTGTCTTAGATGGGGGAAGAGCCCATAGGGCCTTACCCATCCCTGCTGAGCTGTTGGCTGCTTGTGGATTCTAGAGGAGAAGACTACATTTTCTTGCAAGTTCTACTGGTCAACACATACACTGTCAATCAGTCAACCAAGATTAAACTTAGTGGACCAGAAAACAAAACAAAAACACTTAAACATGGGAAATGGATCTGTAAGGATTGCCAGGGGAGGGAGGGGCTTAAAAGATGGTAGAGTGTAAGATCGTCAAAATGCATTTTACACATGTATAATATAATACAATATAATATAATGGCATAATATTATGAAAAAACCAATTTCATTAATTAACAATAGATAAACACAAGATTCAAATGAGGCTTGGTATATTACCTGAAAAGGAGCAGGAAGCTCAATATGAGGTCGGAGGTGATAGAGATGTCGCATTTTCAAAACTCAGCAATTTTTATATCACATGTTGGCTAGCTTTGTTAAAATCTCAACAAAGTTGATCACTTATTAGAATGCTTCTTCCTAGGTGAGGATGCTATTTGCTGACCTGAAAACAAAAATCGAGCAACTACAGAAATGGGTCATCAGTTAAGAGCAGTTAATGGCCTCTCAGAGTATCAGAATTTAGATTCCAGCACTTAGGTCAAGCACTTCACAACTGCCTGTAACTCTAGATCCAGTGGATCTGATGCCACCTTCTGGGCCCTGTGGGTACTGCACTGATGTGCACAGACCCCTACACATAGACACATATACTCATAAATAAATATAGAAATAAACTTTTTGTTTAAAGAATCACAAAACCACTAATGTCCTCTAATTATATACCTGGAAAAGTCTTTTGACTCTTGATAGCTTTGAAAGAACAAATTGTCACTCAGGTAACTTTGCAGTATCACCTGACTTTTTCATCGCTTTTTAAATAGTCATACAAGCAAAAAGAGTATAAACATTCTCTGCTGTCTTTCAGCTGTGTCTGATTGTAAGCTTGGAGATAGGACTCTCTACGAAGCTTACTAATGTCCTGAAAATCCTGACATAACCACCCTCCTCTCTTTCTGTGTTTTTCAGACCCTGAGATGGTCTGCTACAATCCATATATTCAAATCTAAACACCCAAGGCCCATAGAAAATTTTGCCACCAATCTTTATGTAACTGGAATTTGTAACTCTGGGTTGGAGGTGTTACTTAATGTTATCTTACAGCACCTCCTGGTGTTTAGATACTAAAGATTAAAATCTTAGATGCTCCGAGATCAGACTTTGCTCCCCCAAAGCCAAAGAAATTGTAATGACATTTTTATGATAAAAAGAAAACTTACAAATTCACTTACAAACTTTTTTTAAAAAAAAATGAATAAGCAGGTGACAGCGCCCGTGCTGCCATGGTACCGAGTATCGGGCATAGGCCTGGGGGGATTAACAAAAAACACAGACATGGGTCACTCTAAAAGGAGAATGCCAAAGCTTTACTGAGAGACCAGCAATATATATACTAGAGGCCAGGGAAGGAACAGGAAAAATCAATTATAGTCATAGGTCAGGCACCTGGGAAGTCCGTACCACACCGGGCAGGAAGGCAGGAATCAAGCTAATCCACGGGATGTTTTGATCTCAAGAAACCTGTGCAAACAGCTCACCTGGGGTTGTTGAGCCAAGCTCTCTGGTTCCCAACAAGCAGGGATTCTAGGTTTTAGCCATCCTTTTATTTTTTCAAAAGGAAGAAAATGACGCCTATTTACAGGGTAGCCCCACTTTAGAAAACAACTTGCCAGCTGGAATTACATCAGATTTTTTTTAAGTAATTTATTTTTAGTTATCGACCAAAATAACTGATCATTGCTTAGAAACTAGAAGATATATTCTTGTCACAATTACAGCCCCAAAGAGAGATGATAACTACTTGTCTTATCAAAGTTGTGTGGCTGGGTTGCAATTCCGAAGCAAGGCAGAGAGTCACATCCCCTCTGCCCAGTCTCAGCTGGACCACAGACTGTGGTGGGAAACATCCTCTGGGCCATAATTAAAAAACGTTAGGACTATCGGTAAGTCGATCAACAACCAAACACATGCTGCCTCTACTAAAGCCATACACACGCTCAGCTGGGCCCTTAATCTCTGCTCACTCTGGGAAGTGATCAACATGTAAGAAAACAGGTTATAGCTAGTAGATGCATGGGGGGGGGGGGGGTACAGGAAAAGCATAGTCATGTTTACCTAATGTTGAGGAATTAAATAAAGCCAGTGTCTCCCTCGCCCCCTTCTGCCTCCATTTTCTTGAGACTTCTGGTTAGATCAGCCTCCACAAGAAGAGGAAGCATACTCGAACACTTTTCTGTGTCCGTGTCTCTGAAGTGATTTGAAGGTATGGAGGGGTGGGGTGGAGTGGGGGTGGGATGGGGTGGAGTGGGGGTGGGGGATGTGAAAGCGAAATTGTCTTAAGATTATCTGTGAATTTCATTTATCCATCCCCGGCCCTCACCACAATCCCACAGGCAATTCAGAGTCAACTGGAGTTCACGTCTCCCATGTGGAAACTGGACAGACAGATCAAGGGGAAAGGAGGGGAGTATCCGCCGTGGGTCTCCATAAGGCACGTAGCTGCACAGCTGATTCCTTGCTAATGTCATCCATGTGTAACTAATAGCTAGCATGCTTTGGTAGGAGCCGGATGATAAACTGGAAATGTGCGAATCCAGAAATCAGTTGCTCTAAAATGATCTTTCTACCTAAGGTCTAAGAGCTTTCTTTTCCAGTTTCTTGTGCTTGGGTGTTATTAAGACACATTTCTTTCACTATCAGAGATCAGCAGGTGCTTTTTAATTATTCACACTCCCCTGGAAACAAAGTTACCTAATGTAATTACATCTGAGATTTAAACTTCACTAGCAAAAGCCATTTACGGTTCTTCTTTAGGAATTTGACAGACACGTTTGCCATTTTGTTAAGAGAAACAATCAATTTCTCATTTTGGGCTTTTTTAAAATTTTTGTTTTGTCTAAAGGATCACAGGGCAACAACGAAAAGGAGATGATGATGTTTATCTTGGAGATACAGTGTACTGTTTGTAGCTATGTAAATTCTACCCAGAAAACAAATTCATTTAGTTTACAGTTTTACACAACTGTATGTATATTTTCAAATGTTTTCACATGCTATTTCCTGTCCTATGAGCACTGAAAGAATTTGTTCACATGACAATAAAAAAGGTGGAGTGGTCAGTGATTAACAATAGATGTTGTGAGTTTTAAAGTCATTTTATCTTCTCTTAGGAAGCTGGTTTTCTAATTATCCTCCAACTTTGAATAACATGGGGGGGGCGGTGTTTAGGATGGAAAATTTAAGTGCAGCTGTTCTGAAATGAAAACCTCTACAACGTTATCCTTGAGCCAACCAATAAAGAACCCATCAACCTTTTACAACTTCTGAAAAAGCCTCAAGCTAGCGTTTATGCCCGCCTCAATATATAAAGGTTACACTTGGCTAGTGTTTGACTCTTGGGAAATTATTCTGAAAGAAACAAGTTAGGAAGATATAAACACAAACTGGTAAGGCAGAATAGAAGGAAAATGTGTGTGTGTGTGTGAGAGAGAGAGAGAGAGAGAGAGAGAGGGAGGGAGAGGGGGG
The DNA here is from genome assembly GCF_947179515.1 of Apodemus sylvaticus. Taxonomy (NCBI): domain Eukaryota; kingdom Metazoa; phylum Chordata; class Mammalia; order Rodentia; family Muridae; genus Apodemus; species Apodemus sylvaticus. The sequence continues at coordinate 30,346,349 of NC_067489.1, forward strand.
GAGGAGGAAGAGAGGAGAGGAGGGGAGAGGAGAAGAAAAGAGGAGGGGGAAGTTTTCCTGGTAAAATGAAGGACCACCTGCACATTCTTCGATTATGATCTGTGTGTAGAAACAAAATAGACAAATTCTGCATTTTATGTCAGAGTTCTTGGCAACTGACAACAAAATCATGTTTCAAAAAGATAAAATGAGGGAGAGTGTATAAGCCCTCCCGTGCTTCAACAGCTAGGGGAGACAAACGTAACAATAACGTGTGCTTCAAAAGCAACATACCTATAAAATAATTTGCAGTTAGGACTGGTCTCTAGATTTCATTGTGAATTGAACCGTTTCTTTTTGTTGTTAATGTTTTGGTGTTTGTTTGTTTGTTTGTTTGTTGAGCAAGGGTCTCTGTATTGTAGTTTTGATAGTCCTGAAACTTGTTATGTAGTCCTGGTTGGCCTAGATCTACCTGCTTCTGTCTCTGCCCCCCCCCTTTTTTTAACTTAGACCCCTTTCTTCCTATTGAGACATATTTGCAGTTCGAGCACTGAATTGATTTGCTCCTCGTTTTATGTTTCATGAGTGGAACTCAGTTGGCAAAGGGCTCCTCCAGCAGGCCCCAGCAATTCTCCACCCCCACCCCCCACCTGCCACCCCACATCCCCATCCCCCACCCCACCCCCAAAGAAGAAAGCAAATCACTGTACTGTACTTTGGGTGTTAGTCAGTTGTTTCTCTTCATAAATATATTGCTTCCCTCTGCTGTACTTAAGCTGGACAATGAAAGTGGCCTTGGTGATGTGCAAACAACTGTCACCAACTTCACTAAAGCTACATTCTTAAAGGGGCGGCTGGGGCATATGACTGACCCAGTAAAGAGACTGGTGCATTAGCAGGAAGACCCGAGTTCAGATCACCTGCACTGGCTCACAAAGCCAGGCGTGGCATTGTAAAACTCCACGTTTTTTCAAGACAGGGTTTCTCTGTGTAGCCGTGGCTGTCCTGGAACTCACTCTGTAGACCAGGCTGGCCTAGAACTCAGAAATCCACCTGCCTCTGCCTCCCAAGTGCTGGGATTAAAGGCATGTGCCACCACTGTCCGGCTTCTTCTGTCTTTTGAATCATGGATGCCTCTTACTGTAAAATGGTGGCTCTCAACCTCCTGCATGCAAAGACCTTTTAATACAGTTCTTCATGCTGTGGTGACCCCCACCCCTAAAATTATTTTTATTGCTACTTCATAACCTTGATTTTGCTATTGTTATGAATCTTAATGTAAATATCTGTGTTTTCTGATGGTCTTAGGTGAGCACTATAAAAGGGTCGAGACCCACAGGTTGAGACCCATGGCTCTAAAGGAGGTTCCACAGCTAATCACATCTTGTCTGTGAGGATACGACCTGCAGTTGACCTTCTCAATTGCAATGATTTTTGTCAGTTGTGCTTTCTACCTCAAGTCCTCAGTCAAAAAGAAAACGAGCTCCTGTCTCCGATAACTTTCCAAAGGCGGGAGCCAGCTTGGTCTGTTGATAATCACAGGTAGCTGCATCCCACGGGTGTGTGGAAATTGAGTTGTGATAATTAACCGTTTGCTCTAGAATATTCCCTTTATTCTTCTATCGTTGCCATGCTTACAGGCCACAGGCCGACCTCCGCGGCATCTGCAAAGCCAGGAACACAAGGGGAAAAGCTGACGTCATCAGGGTTTTGGTAACATCTGCAGGTTTTCTTCTCTCTCGGCTTTTGCCCCAGGAGATAGTGTTCGAGCATTTGGCTCCAAGGGTTGCACATGCACTTGCTGGGTTTCCCATGCTCTGCCATTCTCCAAGCAGAGCATTAATCTAGATTCTCAAGGGGGCTCCGGGGCTGACATCCTGTAAACTGAAGACTTGCTCTTGTGAGTGTTTCACAGGGAATCCACACTGAACTGCTCTTTTATCCAAAGACTGGTGAAAGCTGTTGATTTAAAACAGGTGTGTGTATAAATTGCTAGCTTTGTTAAAAAACAAAAACAAAAACACTTGAATGTTACTCTCAGCGTACCCCTAAAGAGCTGCGTCTGGGTGTCTTTTCTAAAGAGCTGCGTCTGGGTATCTTTTCTTTCCCCACACTGCCTACCTAAAAACTGTAGTCTCTTCCTATACTTGGTAAAAATAAGCTTGTAGAACGCTGCTGGGGATGTGCAGCCATAAATATGAGGAGGTAAATACATCCAACAGAATCTCTGATGAAATGCTCCCTTTTGAAAGTACTTGAGGCAAACTGGTTAAAGATAAGAAGTTTTGCAGTGCTTTCAACTTTTTATGACTGTACAAATATTTTAAACATTAAATAGTAATGTGAACATATTGTTTGGGATGTCTAGAATGCAAGTAAAGATGGACAGGTGTGTTGACCACCTGTAATCCCAGCACTTGGGAGGCCACGTAACAGCCCTCCACCCCTGTACCCTGCCCACACAAGACACAACAGAATCCATTGATGGAAATTCTACTCAGGCCTTGGAGCCCAGTGTAGTAGGCAGCTGACTAATAAAGATTTCTACTGGCTTGGACTTGTGTGAGTTATCTTCTCTAGGGAAAAAAAATGAGTGAAGTGGTCAAGGGACCCCTGGGAAGCAGAACTTACAATATCCCAGGGCCCTTAGACCCTGAACCCAATCAATTAATCAATTGTTTCCTAACCCCTCACACCTTAAGGGAATCTGTCACCTAAACCATCACAAAGTCAGAGTCCCCTAGTCTATCACCAATGATGTAAGTCTGATTAAGACACCTTCTGTTTAGGACAGAAAGAACAGGCCAGATGTGACCAGTGCCCAGGAGCTGTGTCACTGCACTCCCTAGGTCTGTTCAGGTGCATGAATATGTGATAGCCACCCCTGATTTTCTTTATAATATGTTTTTCTGTGTGTGTGTCTGTCAGTCCTGTTAGGTAGAGAAACATATCTAAAATGGAAGATGAGAGTGAGCTATCCTGTGATCTCAGACACCAGGCTACCCCTACCCCCCCTTACCCCCCATCCCCTACCCCCTACCCCCAGCACCATACCCCGCTTTCCCATCATGAGTGTGGCTACAGCTGTGGTAATTGCTCCTGTTTCTCTGGTGATGTGGTCCAGAAGACAGCCCTAGGACCCAGTGGGACCTCTCTACCTAAACCTCAACCGCTCCAGAGGTCAACCCACACACAAAGAAAATAAACAGTCAAAAAGGAAATACAAACTGGAGGGTCAGTAACAAAGAAATGGGCAATAGTTCTTGGTGGATGAGAGGCCCATGCTCCCTGCCATTATTGGAAAACAGATGGCCACCAGACTTCCCCAGGCTACCCATGGTGGGGGAAGAACAAAGGTTTATGAGTTACTTCAGCCCAGATATTATTCCTATGATTGGATTGCCCTATTACCTGTAGTCCAACAATGGCCATGATTAAAGTTTCCCTAACTCTAACGAAGATCCTAAATGCTGATTGGAACCCACCTTATGCCTAGAGGCCACAAAGCTCAAGACAGGTAAACAAAATAGGTTCTTGAGACCAGGGCAAATTGGGCCAACCTCCTAACTTTGGCCTTCCTAAAGGCCTGATGCACCTCATGTCATGAATTCCATAGGACAGAATGACTAGCCACTCCCTCCCAGTATCCTTACAGGCCTTGCTGCAGATCCAGAGGACTGTTCATTAGATGGTTTGAGCCCTTGCCTGTGTTTGAGCCTGTCCACAAGTTCCAGTCTGGTGAATTTCTATGAGTGAGCAAAACCCCAAGATGGAGCCTGGAACCAACATAAAAAGGCCTATACTCTGTGGTCCTCGCCACCCCTTCAGAAGTAAGGGGTTGCCAGTGTCACCCTGTGAACCATGACACCCTGCTGAAGAAGGCTACAGAAGACAAGGACAGAGGGATTGTCACCATATCCTTCCAATCCCTAAAGATAAGACTGACAAAATTCCTATAATTATGACTGTCTATCTTGTCTTTTTTGTCTCCCTGTGGGAAAGATCCCAAACTCCCATCAGCCAAGAACACCAAAATTGAGGAGCTCATAGCCAATCTATCCAGTGAGACACAACATACCTTCTAAGTAGATTTCTGTAAAATTTGAATCCAGAGGCTGTTGGGAAATGGTTTACTTGCTCCTGGGGAGAAGCACACCCCTGAGGCTAACGACTCACTGGGTGAAGAGAAGAGGCTATGATCTAGTTCATACTAAGTCAAATACTAGTGGTGAGGCACACGGACCCATTCACAGTTCTAAAACGGTTTTCATGGAGAAGAAACCACTCCTTTGCATCTCATGCATGTTATACCACAGATACACATCTAAAATAGAAAAGAGAACAGGTCCCCTCCCTAAATCTAGATTCTGGGCTTCTCTGTGTAGCAAACTCTGTCATTCCTCTGCTGGTGGGAGCAGGCACTGTGGGCTCTTACTGTAGTTGGAACATAAGCCCTAGTTATGGGGGATAAAATTTTAAAATGTCTCATGTTTCAGTATCGAGTAAACATGGACCTGAACAACAATCAAGCTAGCTAAACATCAAGAAGTAAAGTGGACATGATCGGGAAAGAAACTCAAAGACACCTTCAAGCTTCTCATAGAGGCTGGGAGATGAGCTATGTATGTTACAGACAGTAACATACATTTGCACCTGAAAATATGTAGATGTACATACCATGCACATACACACATGCAAAAAATAATTACTAATGAATTAGTCAGTAGAGAAAGTGAGTGGTATTTTATAGACATTTGAATTACCACCCCCATCTCTGAAACTTCAAGTAAAAGTATTGACTTGCTATGAAAATAGAAACCGAAATGAGCTGTAAGCCAGCACTCCTCAACCTGTGACACTTTAAGACACGTTCTCATGTTATAATGTAAATATCTGATATGCAGGATATCTGATGTGTCCCACAGTTGGAGAATCACTGCCCTAAGCCAGCGCTCCTCAACCTGTGACACTTTAAGACACGTTCTCATGTTATAGTGTAAATATCTAATATGCAGGATATCTAATGTGTGCCCACAGTTGGAGAATCACTGCTCTAAGCCAGCTCTCTTGCCTTGTTTCTTCTCCTAAGCCTCCCCAAAGAGAAACTCTGGACATATTGCTCTTTAGTAGAATCCCATTTTACCTAAAACTATAAAAAAGGGATTCATTTTGTCTCACAGAATGAGAGCTAAGCTGTTGCGCTGAAAGGAAGGCTGGAACACCACAGGGAAGACTCTCTCCAGGGCAGGACGGAACCTAACGAGCTTGGGGAAATCCTTCTACCCTATCTCGTATCCTTCATCTGGGCATGGTGTTGCCTGTGTATAGTTTCAACTACTCTGGAGGGCGTGGCAGGAGGATCGCTTGAGCACAGGCACTTCAGAGTAGTCCAGGAAACACAAGGAGAACCTGTCTCCAAAGGGAAAGAGGAGGATGGGAATGATGCAGATGTGGGTGATGAGGGAGATGGAGATAAAGAAAGAAAAAAATAATGACAATTAGAAAAGACAGGCAAACTCCAAGACCACATATCTATGTTTAACTTCAGAAGTTTACAATTTATGCCAATACACACAGTTTCCGAGGTTAATATAAAGATCCTGCAAGAACCCTGCAGTGGATGGTGTTGCTAATTATCTTTGGATCCACATTCGAATTAAGCATAAAATGCATAAGTATATTAAAAGATGATACATTTAAGCATAAAAATAAAAAATTATACTAAGAGATGATGTATTCTAAGGAGAAATTAAACAGAATCTTTGATCTCATTAAAAAAGAACTAATCTTAAAGGTGGCAGAAACACAGGTTCCCGATAATATGTAGTAACTTCTGGTCTGTGAGAGAAGACATATTGAACATTAACTCATTGTGTCACTTTTACTGAATAAATAAGATGTGTCAGTTCTAATAGAACCTATGCTCATCATTAAAATTTTTCTAACATGACTCATGTGTTTTTATGAGTCCATCAAAGAGGAGTTTGTGATGTCACCATCCGAGTCTATGAGGGAGAGTTAATGGGATAATCAATATCCCAGACTCAGAGAAAAGAAAATATGCTGGGTCAAAGTTCGTGTTTGTCAATCGTTTCGCAAATGAACCATGTAAACCTGACGACTTAATGGCTATGGGAAATGGTTCTAAATAGAGACACTTGTAGAGTTGTGGATGCTGGAGGAATAGCTCAGCAGTTACTGTTCTTTCTGAGGGCCCAAGTTCAGTTAGCAGGACCCATTATCAGGTGACCCACAGCTGCCAGTAACTACAGCCTCAGAGGCTAAAACACCCTCCTCTGCCCACTGCAGACATCCCTCATGTGGTATATACACTTAGCAAACACACACACAGTTGCCTAAATAACAAAAAAAATTAAATTAAAAAAATCTCAGTGTTTTGTCTGTGCCATTTTTTATCCATTTCAGAAGTATGATTTCCTTTCCAGTCCCAGGAAAGAGATTGCTTATCGTTCTCAGACCCAACATTTCATCGGTTTTTGTTTGCAGTTTGCTAATATGCTATTGCTCTGTGTCCTATCTTTTTATTGATATTATTGTTCTCACTTGCTAGGATATTTGTTCTGGATGTTTGCCCTGGATTTGCTGCTAAGTACTCATCTTAACCTCTCAACACTCCACTTTTTTCCCACTATACTCTAAGGTTTTAGCTATATAATTGAAAAAATATATTTTTAATATCTTTCACTGGACACTGAAATGATCTACAGACAATCCACAGTTTAAGATGTGCAACGTTTTGCCTGTGTACAGTTGTTCCTACTTATAATACGAGCCTATGGAAGTCTGAGCCAGCAAGGCTGTCATGAGTTTGAGGCTAGCCTGGGATACACAGTGAGTCTAGTCTACACAGCCTAGACTACAGAGAGAGATGTTGTCTGGAAATAAAATATAACATTTAATAATAAATTTTTCAAAAAAGGATACCAAGAGAATAATACCATTTAGCCTGACTACGTTTAGCCAACATTGTGAAACATCTTTCTTTATCTGAAAATATAAAACATTAATTAACTTGAAGAAAATGCAAAATAGAAAGATAATCTACCTTCATGAATTAGAACAATCAATATTGAGATATCCAAATTACCTGAAGCATTCTACAAATTCAAACAATCCTTTGCCACTTTTCATAAAAATAAAAGTAGCAACTATATAATTCACATGAAGAATTATATAGAGAAATAGTCAAAGAAATAGTCAAAGAAATTATGACAAAATGCAAGAAGTGACAAAATAGCTTGATACTGGCATGCACATTTATACACAAATATATACAGATATATAATTACATATATGCATATAACTATATATAGTATGTGTGTGCTCTCACACACAAAAATAAACTCATGCACATGAAACCAGTTTATCATTGATAAAGGGGCCAAAATGTCACAATCAGAAATGACAGCCTTTTTAAATGAAGTTTTGAGGAAACTAACCATCCACATTCAGAAGTCTGAAATTGGACCATCAAATAGATTGAAAGTACAGGAATGGAGAGGATATACCATATTTATACAGATCAAAAGAAACTGTAATAACTATATTAATATCAGACAAGCCCAACTTCAAAGCAAGGGAAATAAGCAAAATGACCAAAAAGGGAGCTACAGAACTACTATCAGATTTCCAGGAGAACGGTAACCCTGACTGTGTATGCATCTAACAACAGAGCATTAAAATTCATAAGCAAAATCTGAAAGAACTAAGAGCACAAATAGCCAAATGTATCATTGTGGTTAACGGCTTTAATACCACGCTCAGTAATAAGTCAATAAGACAGAAAATCAGTAAACATTACAGACCACCTATCAGTCTTCATCAATCAACTTTATCTGATTGACATTTATAGACTATTTCACTCAATAAAGTAAGAATATACATTCTTCTGAAACTTTGAACACTCACCAAGATGAACTTCATTATGGGCCATAAATCTCACAATAAAAAAATATAGAGATAATGTGGCTATAAAAAGTATTCCTTCAACCACAGTGGAATTAAACTTTAAATGCCTAACAGAAATCCAACTAGAAAAATCCCCAAGTATTTAAAAAGTGAAGACCATACATTTGAGTAAATCATTAATCATAGAATATATATCAAGATTAATTTAAATATGTTTTATACTAAAATAGTCTAAGATTTAAAGTCAATATTTAAAAATACATCACCTTCCTATGCATCATCAACCAAGAATTTGAATTTCAAATTTTAAAACAATGTTATTTTGTCCAGTTTCAATTAACAGTGCAATGGCTTGCAACAGCGTGGGAAAACAATAAATATTTAAACACAAATAAATTAAAATATATGCAATTAGAAAATTGTAGTATCCTGATAAAGGGAATTGATCAACATAAATAAATAATCTATGCTCAAGTCCTGGAAGACTCACTATTGTCACGAAGTCAGATCTCCCCAGTTTTATCTATAAAGTTAAGATAATCTCACTCAAATCCCAGAAAGTTACTCTAAAGTTGATGTGGAAAGGAAACACACTTAGAAGAGAAAAACCATCTTGAAAAAGAGTAATAAATCAGAAGATTCATATCTTGTAATTTTAAGATTTACTATACAGTGTTTTGATGTTACTCTTTTATTTTATCCTATGGGAAGGGGTCTCCCTATGTATTCCAAATTGGTCTTGAATTCATGCTCCTCCTGCCTTAGTATTCTAAGTTTTGAAATTGTAATTGTGTACCATCATCAGGCTATTGACATAGTGTTGGTCAAATAAGACACAGATCAAGAGAATAGACTAGAGGTCACAGATACATATCTAAACTGATACTATCAACTTATTTTTGTCAAAAGAAAAACCCACAAGGCAATTCAATGGGGAAAGAGAAAATCAACTAAATAAATTGATAATACACCCAGGTGTACCCAAAATAGCAAAATTATAACATTTTTGGTAGAAAATTGAAGAAAACTCTGCATGACTTTGGATTTGTTGCTGAATTCTGTGTTATGGTTACTTCAAAAACATATTTAACTTATAAGCTTCTGTACATACATACATACATATGTATATACATACATATGTACTTACATATACCTCTGCAGACATCAAACCCAGACACTATTGCTGATGCCAAGAAGTGCTTGCTGACAGGAGCCTAATGTGGCTGTACCCTCAGAGGCCCTGCCAAAGTCTGACCAATACAGATGCAGATACATGCAACCAAATATTGGACTGAGCACCAGGACCCCAATAGAGAAGTTAGAGCAAGGACTGGAGGAGCTGAAGGGGGTTGCAACACCATAGGAAGAACAACAATATCAACCAACTAGACCCCCCAAAATCTCCCAGGAACTAAACCACCAACCAAAGAGTACACATGGAGGGACCCATGGCTCCAGCTGCATATGTAGCAGAGGATGGCCTTATCTGGCATCAATGGGAGAGGAGCTTCTCAGTCCTGTGGAGGCTCAAAAACCCAAGGGTAGGGGAATGCTAGGGAGGTGAGGCAGGAGCAGGTAGGTGGGTGGGGGAGCACCCTCATAGAGGCAGGGGAGGGAATAGGGAATTTGTGGAGAAGAAACTGGGAAGGAGAATAACATTTGAAATGTAAATAAATAACCAATAAAAAATGAAAAAAATCAAAAATGTTCAACATCCTTAGCCATAATGGAAGTAGAAATTAAAACTACTTTAGATTTTTATCTTATCCCAGTCCAAAAAAAAAGTCCAAGATCGATAAAAACAAATGACAGTTTATCCTGGCAAGGATTTGGGGCAAGAGTATAACTTTATTGCTGGTGGTAGTGCAAACTACCATAACCAAAATAGGTTTCTCAAAACATTGAAAATGAACTACAAGAACCAACTATACCATTCTTTGGCATGTCCCTAAAGGTCTCTATATCTTACTACAAAGATACTTCCACATCTATGTTTATTGCTTCACTATTCATGGCCATTCTTTGGCATGTACCTAAAGGTCTCTATATCTTACCACAAAGATACTTCCACATCTACGTTTATTGCCGCACTATTCATGGCAGCCACGAATTGAAAACAGCAAACATGCCTGTCCACAGATGAGTGGGGAATGAAAATGTGGTGATCCACACAACGGAATAGTATGCATCAAGTATGAAAAATGAAATTGTAAAACATTCAGGCAGATGGAGCTAGAAACAGTCATCCTGAGCGAGGTAACTCAAGCCCAGAAAGGCTAACGTTGCATGTTCTCTCTTTTATGTATCTGTTAGGTTTTAGATATGTGTGTTTCATTCAGAATATAGTTATGTAGCTAATAAGGGACCGGGGAGGATAAGATGGTCTTTCAATGAAAGGGAAATTGTATTACAAAAGGATAAAGGGTAAGCTAGAATAGAAAGATTAAATGAGGGTGTGTGAGAGGGCAGGGTAGAGGAAGGGTCATAGAGAGGGATGGTGTAACATTAAAGGTTTTTAAAGCCATGTCAAAACCCAGTACTGTAGACACTTCCTAGATTATTTATACATAAAATGGGTTTAAATGGAGTTACCAGGTATTGGGTGAGACACTGCCCCAACTACTCATAATATAATACCAAACAAACCCCCACTGCCAAGAATGGGTCATATCTTTTTGAGTCATTGGCCAAAGGGATACCATAGACTCCCCTGCCCCCAACCATTACAGACTTTTGCCACTGTTCCTGGTCACCCTCCACCCCCTGGCTTATGATCCTATTGCAGAAAATACCACATACTTACATGTGAATGTGGCTAAATCAAGATGGCGATCAACTGGAAGCTTCACCCGTACTGACTAACATTCATGGTGCAGGAATATACTATACATATTAATAGGGGAATAATCACCAATCTCATCCAACTATGAACCTCATAAACCATAATAGCAACCTTCTGGAAAGATGGTACCCACTTGTGTAATAGTGACACAAACAGGAATTACCAACCACTGTTTTGCTTGGATTGAAGACATCCCATGAGGGGAACCTGTGCCTGACACAATTAATGAGAGCAAGATTAGGTTTGTCATGGACCCTAAAGACAAACATACTACAATCATTCTGCTTAAATAAACATGGCAATAAAATGACTCCTGACGACATATTGCTATACCTGTACATCAGTGCTTTTCTCAATTCTCCTCTGAGAAGCTTGTAGAGACCAACAACTGGACGGTGTGCAGAAGACTTCGAAGCATTCACCTTGAGTGGGATATCTGTATACACTCCTCCCGTTGAGTCCTGGTGACTTATATGGAAGAGGAGGAAGAAAGATTGTAAGAACCAGAGGTATAACTCCAAGGAAACAGTGTTTTCCAGGCAAAATAAAGCTGGTGCAGATGTAAGCTCATTGAAATTTTGACAGGCTAAATCTCTTACTGTTGGAGTAGGAGGTTACAACAGGCAAGAGAGAATAAATGGAATAATCTATTTGGTGATATCTTAGGAGTTGAAGTAAAATAAAATTGTGTTTTAGCTTACTTCTGGGAACACTTTAGAGCTATTTACTGTAATCAAACATGCGTAGATTGCTATGCTGTCAAGGAGTATCTGAGTTCATTTTTACCTAATCAATAAAGGGATAAAGAGGAGAGATGACTCTTCCTATAGAAACAGAATCCCAAATAATCTATGGAATTACTCTGCTTTCAAACAAGCTTAAGGTAATTCCCTACTCCTTTAAGATTAGCTCTGCACTGTGACTCTCACAGAGGACAGGGGACAAAGGGGGAAGGTACAGTGGAGGAACATAGCCGACACACCTGCCTATGTGACCAGGATCAGCAATGATAAGCCATGTGGCTGGGTTAAGATCACCGTCCCCAACCCAGACCTGTGACCTGATTATGAGAAAAGCATGCATGAAACCAAAAGGGGAAAAAAGTATCTTTCCCTGCTTGTTAATATCACTCGTAGGCAAGACCTTGAACTTCAGGTTTAAATACTGAGTGTTTTTTTTTTTTTACTAGATCTCTTTCACTTATGTAGCTCACTATTATCTGAAAAAAATTATATTTCTTTATTTGGAGCAATATAGTCATATCACAAGAAAGCAGAGGAGATATTGTTCATGCAATAAATGATATCAGATTTGGGCAGTGAGGGATCTAGGAGGAGAGAAATGCAAAGTGACCGTGGAAATTTGAAGCATGTACACTATATATAAAGTAAACATCTCTACCAGAGGGGTTATGAGGAAGCCATCAGTAAAAAACTAATATGATAGATAGAAGTAACCAATTATTAGTCTCAAAACACATGCAAAAAAAAAAATCTTTGAAGAGTCACTGGCAGGGCCCAGTAAAATGTATGGAAGGTTAGGTTACTCAGGAACCAACAGCCAAAGCCTGAGACAATTCCCTTCCGGAATGAAGTGGAGAAATGGGAGAAGAAGGTAGCTTCCCTTTTCCCAGTCAGACTGTTGCCATTTCTTTCAAAGATTTGTCTGAACTGGCAGAGACAAAAAGAGCCCACACTCTTAAGGAAGAAAAACCCAGCTTGAAATCCTGGTTCCTCCATGTACCCTGTGACCTTGGATAATACCAAGCCTCCTCGGTACTCTAATTGCCTCATTTGAATAATAAGGGAATAATGTGTATTTCTGAGGTCTGCAGAGCAGGCAAAGTGACATAGTATGTTTCTATGACAAATGTCATTTCTAATGGAAACTCTGTGCCCATGGCACTATGGGGTCACCAGGACCTGGTCACTAAGGACCTGGGTGTTCTGTTCTCTCTCTCCCTCTCTCTCCCCCCCTCTCTCCCCCCCCTCTCCCCCCTCTCTCTTCCCCCCCTCTCTCTCTTCCCCCCTCTCTCTCTCCCCCCTCTCTCTCTTTCCTCTCTTTCTCCCCTCTTTCTCCCCCCTCTCCCTCTCCCCTCTCTCCCTCTCCCCTCTCTCTCTCTCCCCTCTCTCCCTCTCCCCTCCTCCCTCTCCTTCCCTCCCCTTCCCTGCCCCTCCCTCCCATCTCCCTCCTCTCTCCCTCCCCTCTCCCTCCCCTCTCTCTCCTCCCTCTCCACTCCTCTCCCCCCTCCTCCATCTCCCCCTCTCCACCCCTCTCCCCCCTCCTCCATCTCCCCCTCTCCCCCCTCTCTCCTCCCTCTCCCCTCTCCTCTCTCTCTCCCTCTCTCTCTCTCTCTCTCAGACAGAGCAGCCTGGAGGAATAACCAGAAACTGGTTCTTCCTCTCCTGTTGTATCAGGGAGAGAGTTGAGCAAAAGTGAATAGAATGTCACAAAATTCCTATAATTTTGGAGCTTTTTTTCCACTTAGACCTTCATCCGTCCTAGATCCTTCCTGATTTCCAGTCACCACAAGGAGCTTTTTTGGTATAGTGTTGCTATCTTCCATAGATATTCACAAAACTAAAATAAAAAGCCAGCCGCTACCCCTCCTATAAATTGGATTAAATTTATTCAATGTCTTCCTATTAAAATAAAACCAAACTCTTTGGCCTCCGGGCACTGAATAATTTGTCCCAAGTGTTTGCTTTCCTATCCAAATTTAATTGGCTCCATCCTTTCCCTTTCTCTCTAACCTCCAGCCACAACCATTTTCTTTCTGTTCCAAGAACACTCACCCTTGTCTTGCCTTGGGGTCTTTTCACAAGCTTTTACTTAGGAAAAGCACTCTCTTTGCTTCCCTGTGTGGCTGAGGCCTATTTTTCCCCCTTCTTGTGTTATCTGTGGAGACTCCTTGGTAAGGTTGATGGTAACCTTTCAAACTAGGTCAATTCCATTGTTACATACATCAAACGCTGGCCGGGCATTTTCCTCTCCCATCGCTTCCCCAGCTGTAAACATGCCGTTTTCTAAGTGTCGTGATTCACTCTGCATCAGACACCCTGACAAACTGACAAGAGTCCTTGAACACAGGGCAACTCGCAGCCTTTACTGCTGGATCCACAGCTTCCTGACCACTAAACCATGAGAACTATTGAGATCTGAGAAGCCAAGGACGCTTCACATTTCTTCCTTTGCCTCATTTTACTTTGTATTAGTTCTTTTGAGTCACTGTGGTCAAATAAACGCCTGACAAAAGCAGCTTACGGGGGGACAGGTTTCAGATGAGTTCCCTTCTGTTGCTGACTGGATAGCATGACACAGTAGCCTCACATGTGGTGGGAGAAACACGGAGCAATGGCTGCTCACATGGTAGAGGTTAGAAAGCAGAACGCACGTGCTAGAAACTGTGGGGTTTAAAGGCCGACCCCTAGTAACCCACTTCATCCCGGCAGGTCCATCCTCCGAATATTACAAAGGTACACGTGATCACAGTTGAGTGAAAACAATGTAACGAGCAACTTTTAGGTCTCTCAGAATAACTAGGACCCTGAAGCGCTGACAGGCTTGAGTAATTGATCTGACTCGCCCTCCTCCGTCAGCAGAATCCGAAACAATCTCCTCATAATTCCCCTCTAGCACAAGTGTGTCTCTAGAAATCTCGGTTCCCTCATCACCACCCTCATCACCACAGAAAGGCACATTTGGTATCTGATGTGTTCTCTGGGGCCTTCGGCCTTCAAGATATTGTCAGAAGCTGGGGACCAATCGTTCAAGGCATGAACGAGTACGTTTGATGGAGTTTCAAATCCAAACTAGAGTGTTTTATTTCCTCCTCATTCCCATGTAGCCGCTGCTTAGGGGCTTGCTCTCCGCTTACAGTGTCTCGGTGACTCCCAGTCATGACCAGAATACATCAGCACGAGGGGAGCAACACTTTCTTCCATCTCTTTGTCTCCTGAGTCCGTTACCCCTCCAGCTAGCAAGCAGAGTCTCACCCCAGAAAGAGGAAATAAATGCATTTCTAGAACTGACCTTTAAGTCTCATTAAACTATGAACTTTCTCCATCTAGAGACCCCCTTTAGCAGCTGACAGGGCAGTGCTGCACAGATTTGCCCCTATCTCTGACAAGCATAAAGAAAAATAATTTTTGAGGAATCTTCCATACAAACCCTCAAGTAATAATGCAAGTAGTGAGTCCCCAACTCGGTATTTTTTTTCCATTCCTTCAACCACTGAAATGAGTTTGAGTAGCTATCGTCTAAGTAGTTTATGAAAGACACCATAGGAATAGGAAAGTTGATGATGCTTGGCCATCATCTCCAAATTCTGTCCACCATAAGAGACAGATACTTAAATAGAGGACTATAATATATTACCAATTATCAACTCATTCAACAGCTATTAAAAACAATGAATTTATGAAATTCTTAGGCAAATAGGCGAAACTGGAGAATATCATCCTAAGTGGGGTAACCCAATCACAAAAGAACACAAATAGTATGCATTCACTGATAAGTTGATATTAGCCCAGAAGCTCATAATACCCAAGACACAACCCACATATTAAATGATGTTCAAGAAGAAGGAAGGAGAGGCCACTGGTCCTGGAAAGGCTCAGTGCAGCAGTGTAGGGCAATACCAGGACAGGGAGGTGGGAAGGTGTTGATTGGGGAACAGGGGGAGAGGAGAGGGCTTATGGGCCTTTTGAGGAGGGGGGAACCAGGAAAGGGGAAATCATTTGAAATGTAAATAAAGAATATATCTAATAAAAAGAAAAAAAAAACCGTTTACCAAACACTTACCATGTGTCAGAAACTGTTTGTAGCAAATGGTGAAAACTCAAAGATGAGAAGAAACATCCTTGTTATCAAACAGACACCGCATAATACAAACACATTTATGAGCAGTTGTTATTAGAATACATAGTGAGGGCTTGGAGAAGTAAGAAATAACTGCCTCATATCGTTTTCTTTGAAACTAAGCTAATAAAGACAGCTTCATCCTCAAAAAATACGTTGCTGTTGGTCCCTTTAATAAGTTGAGGAGACAGCCCCTCTCCCCAAGCAAAGAGAGCACAGCATGAAGGGGGAATTATGGGGAAGAAAGACAAAGGAACTGTAAAACACGAGGAAAGAAATGTCAAAAGGATGAAAGGTCAGAGAAAAAGCACAACTTAAGCTTTTAATAAGGTCAAATGGGAACCAATTAAAAACAATAATACTTTCTCAATTCAGTCTATGGAGAACTGCTGAGGGACCCTTGCCCTACACTGATTTAACTCACTGCCTCAGGGCAATACTTCACTTTAGGTGCCCCAGATAATGGTGATGGTTTTCCCACCTGTGAGTCCTGTTTATGTGCTGTGCCTTTATCTTAGCCAAATAAACAGATTGACTATTTTTTTCACTGTTATTGTTGTTTGCGGAGGTTGCTTTTCTTTCATTGGTTGGTTGGTTGGCTGGTTGTTTGGTTGGTTGGTTGGTTGGTTGGTTGGTTGGTTGGTTGGTTGGTTGGTTAGTTGGTTGGTTGGTTGGTTGGTTGGTTGGTTGATTGGTTGGTTGGTTGGTTGGTTGGTTGGTTGATTAGTTGGTTGGTTGTTGGTTGGTTGGTTGGTTGGTTGGTTAGTTGGTTGGTTGCTTGCTTGCTTGTTTGGGTTTTTTGCCCTTTAATCTTAACAGAAGAAATGAACAGAGGGTGCAGCTATCTATCTACTCCTTCATGTGCTTCACCTCAAAGACAGCTCTACCATAAAATTCAGCATCACATGAACACTTACTAGGAGTCTCTTTGTTCTTGGCAACTACCTAGTTGTAGGCAAAATAAGGAAAGATTTCTTTGGGCATAGAGTACAAGGGGCTACAGCCCATTATGACAGACATGGCTGTGCCTGGAGTGAAATAAAGGTTGTTCCTATTGTTTTACCGCCAGCGAGCAGAGAGAAAATAGGAACTGGGGTGTGGCTAATCTTAGGCTTACCTCCAGTGTCTCACTTCCTCCAGTTAGGCCCCGCCTCAAGGCCATCCCAAACTGAGTCTAAGGCAGACATGTCACATTCAGATCAAAGCAGACATCAGGAATACTTGGACATTTTTAATCAATTAGCGTATTTATTTTGGTTTCTTCTAAAATCTTTCTTTCGGTCTTGCTATGTAGCTCTAGATGGTCTGATACTCACTATGTTACCTAGGCCAGCCTTGAACTCCTGAGATTAAACCTCCTGCTTCAGCCTCCAGACTTCAGAGATCACCACACTCAGGTGTCTTAATTGTTATAATGGAATGCTGAGAACAACAGAGTATGAGGACAGAAGTGTAATCACCTTACCCTGTTCTTTGGTGGTATTTTGACAGGGTGACATTTATCGAGGATTTGAATTTCCTTGTGTTAAGTTTCCAAGTAATAAAATGACTGAGTGTTCTTTAAGTCCCCATCAGGGTTGGCACCATAGTTGGTAGTTTATATATCTACATCGTAGCAATTGTAGCACACATAGCGATGGTTTGCCTAGGTTGTTCCCAACAGGCAAAGCCGTGGTCATAGTTAGGGTTTCCATCATGTGATAAAACACCACAGCCAAAAGCAACTTGAGGAAGAAAAGGCTTATTTGGCTGACAAACCACTCCTGAACTTCTTTCACTCCATGACCCCTTTCATGCCTTCAAAACTAGAACCACCTAAGAGACTCTTACACGTTACCAAGTTCAGCTACCAGTATAAAGTGCAGACTGGGTCATCTCAGGAACATACCTTCTATGAGATGATTCTGAGGCAAGACTTCCCAGAAGATTTCACCTCAGTGATGCTGGTCTCTTCTTAATCACCAATTTCTCAACTCCAGCTGACCAGCACCAGGTGTCTCAATAAAGTAAAGATCTCACCTCAGTGATGCGGGTCTCTGGTTAATCATGGCTGATTTCTTGGCCCTAGCTGACCAGAACCATAGCTTCTTAATTCAAAATAGCAACCTCGCTGAGCCAGGCACTGGTCATCAGCACTGCTCTCAGTGTTCTTTCTCCCCAATCTTCCACAGTGAATTTCTTTGAGCTCTCCACACTCAATGACTTTCCTAGGCCAAAGTCTTTCCACAACCCTCCCTAAATTAGCATGGTCAGGCCTGTCATGGCAATACCCCACTATCCTGGTACCAATTTCTGTCTCTGATAGGATCTCTACTGCTGTGCTTAAACACTATGACCATAATAAGCAACTTGGAAAGGAAAGGATTTGTTTGGCTTGCACATCTGAAATCACAGTCCACAGGGGGAGGCCAAGGCAGACGGGAACTTGAAGGCAGGAACTAATGCAGAAGCCATGGATGGGTGCTGCTTACTAGCTTGCTCCCCATAGCTTGCTCAGCCTGATTTCTTATACTACTTGACTCGATTCATAGTAGACTCAACCCTATCCCCCTACCAATTGCTAATTTAAAAAATAAAATGCTCTACAGGCTTGCCTATGGCCCAACCATAAGGATGTAATTTCTCAATTCTCAGTTCCTTCCTCTCAGATGACTGGCTCTAGCTGTATCAAATTGACATAGAAGCTAGCGGGCACACACACATTACTCCTAAACTCTTTAATATCATGGGACTTTTGTGCAGGGATAACAGTCATTCTATGATGTTCCTCTTCAATGTTTAATTTATTAAATTATTTTCCTTTAAATTAATTTCATTCATTTCAAAATGTATTATAAAGTTAAATATGCTTAAATAATTTAAATACTTCTAGTATCTTAATGGAAAAATGTACAGAAATACAATGTAATTAAATATAGTCTCACACTTGTTCTAGAACATTAATAATACATGCTTAATACATTTTTCTTTACTAGTTCTATAATTTCTTACACATTGCAAGGTTATGGTAGAACTACCTTTGATTACCAAGGGAATTATAGTATTATTGTCAAATTAAAGGGCAAAGAACAGTTTCAGAAAGCAAAGGTTATACCATATGGGTTACCAAACAGTTTTTTCATGAGATTTGATTATTTAAGATGATATTAAAAGATCATGTAGTCACTTATAGTAATAATTCAACTTATAACAATTGTATATCCATAATTCCACATGGAATTTAGCTCTTTATATAACTTATAGCGCCTCCAAAAATACTGCACCTTAAGCACTCACCTAGCTGTTATTCAATGGCACATATCTTTGATCATACCCAGAATCCAAGTTTGTGGTTTTAAGATACCACTTGCCAATAAAAAAATAAGAGCTACTAGGAGAATTAGATGACCCCAGAGAAAGGAAACTACAAAAATAGTATAATTCCACCCCTGAGAAATTACTCAAAATTTGTATTGAAAATTTCAACTGGGAACTATGAAAGGAATTAAAACAATTAGAATATATTCAGACTCTAATAATAATATATTCAGACACGTATTATTAGTTGGGGCTATAATCCTTGTGTATAAATTTGTTATGATCTTCAACATTTTGAAGCAGAGAATAGTAGTGCATTGCTATCTCTGTCTGTCAGAGAATCTTGACAAATTTCCTATACATAAAAAAACAGGCACCTAAAAATGGAGGCTCGTCCTACAAAAGAATTGGCCTTACCCTCCAAAATGCTAACACCATGAAAGCAAAAATGACTGAAGGAGACATCTTCTGAATTAAATATTCCTGAGGCAGCCTGAATTCACTGCAGTGTGACGTTGGCTTCAGTCTAGAAAGGAGATTGTGATGAAGTTATTGAGAGAGTAAATAAAACTGGAAAATGCATGGTATGTGGGATGTTAATGCAGTATCCATGGAGAGTGTTATGAACTTAATAATTGTGTCATGGTTATCAAGAAGAATGTCCCTGTTCTTGGATAGCAAGTGCCAAAATATTTGTGGCTAAAGCATCACTAAGTCTGAAACTCTCAAAGGCTTTAGCTACAACAAAGACTTCTTCCTTCTCTTTATTCTTGAAACAACAAAGCATAGCATAATTTATAGCACAATTACATATCAGATGTCCTATATAATATATGGATGATGTAAAGTATATGTGAAGATATGTATACATTATATCCAAATATGTCACTTTTTAAAAAAATATTTATTTTTAGTTATGCATATTTGTGTGTCTGTATGGGGGTATATACATGTGAGTGTAGGTGCCTATGGAGGCCAGAGTGTTATATTTCCCTGGAGCCAGAGTTATAGGCAGTTGTGAGTCACTCAACATGGATGCATGGCCTGAACTTGGGTTCTGGAAGAGCAGGACATGCTCCTAACTACCGAGCCATCTCTCCAGCCTCATGTGACACTTTATATAAAGGACTTGAGCATCTGTAGATGTCAGTACCACAGAGGTCCAGAAACCAGTTCCCCTAAAACTGATCCTCCACAGATACTGAGGGGTGCGTGCATGTGTGTGTGTGTGTGTGTGTGTGTGTGTGTGTGTGTGTGTTAATGAAAATATAGACTATGTAACCAAGTGACTAATTCAGATAAAGACAGAAACAGGGAATGTGAGTTGTTGCAGGAACAAACTGCCGCTATAATTCCACAGGTTATTTGACAACAAAATTGATAATGCTGTGTTTATTTGCAGGCCCAGAGGTTAGCATCGGTTTTCTCAATTTATTGTGTCATACTTCTTACTACTTCTTAAGGCACAGTGTAGTTACTACCACATACCAACACACATATACACATACTTGTTCTTCCTACTTTTATGAACAGACTTTGACCTACAAAAGTTTGACAGGTAATTGTTTTTTAATTTTATGATTATGTAGAATAATAAAAGCCCAATAGCAACCAAAGTTCAAATCTCTAACTCTCACCTTTTTTCCACGCTAACTATGCATGGTATAATATCTCTTAGTGTTAGGCAGCAGCAGTGAGCCCCAGATCCCATGGTCAGTCCTCTGAAAGGTACTGTCCTACCACCGTACTTTGGATACTGTTTTGCATTTGTGCATTCCATCGTGTCTACAGCATGTTTCGGTCACAATGGGGCAGTTGCACATGGAAACTCACAGCAATTATGACAATATCCTGTGCAAGCTCAGGCAAGACAAAAATCACAGCTTCTAGTTAAAAGAAAGTGGCAGCTGTTCTTGAGATGAAATTCAATTGTCCAGCATGAAGAAGGTAAGCCAATAATAGCCATTATACATAAGTTAGATCTTTCACAACTGACAGTCTTGTTCGTGAGACAAGCTAATCAGGGACATGGTGACATCAGTTAGACCCACCATCATCATAAAGGAAAGAGCTGGGCTTAGTTAATGATGTGAAAAATTGTCTGTCATGTGAATGGAAATCCAGACATAGAATTACATGCTGCTTAGTTCCCTAAGGCTCTACAGAGAGGAAGAAGTCATTTCAAGACACAAAGACAACATGCCTTGCATGTATGCAAACGCAGAAAGCCAGGGCTTGTTTCAATGCTTCAAAATCCATCGTAAATTTAATAATGTGATGACCAGCGACAAGGTAACACACGCCAGAAGCATAAATACCAAGGCTTTTGAAGGAGAGCTGCGTAGGATAATTGTAGAAAAAAGTATTTGTCTGAATATTTAGTGTTGATGAAGCCAGCGTGCTCTAGAAGCACATGCCAGCACATGCAGATGCTCATCAAGAGTCCAAGATGATGCCAAGATTCAAGGCATTAAGCACCACTCAGTGCTGCTTTGCCCTGGGAACACTTCAGATTCCAAATTAAAGCCTCTCCTAATTTGCCACTCAGAGAACCCTAGAGCTTTCAAGACTGTGATCAACCATGGCCTTTCTGTTTCTAATCACCATAACAAGAAAACCTGGGTGATGTCATCATAAAAGACTTGTTTTTCAGCTGTTTTATTGCACAGGCAAGAGCGTATCACAGGCAAAATGGCACCCTATTGCAGATTCTTCGGACCTTAGAAAACCTTCACAACATATTTGCAACAGACAACCTAATGTAAAGTTTGCGTATTTGCTGCTGACTCCAAGGACTCATTCAATCAACAGATCAAAGTGCAATTGCTACTTAATAGCTACACTCAAAGCAGCTATTTATTATTATATGCTGTTCACTCTGAATGCTTGTGCACACTGTTGGGGCAGCTGATCCCTCTCCAAAGCACTCAGAGGTTTGGAAAGATTTAGCATTCAAAATGAGATGCAGAACCTCATACGGTATGGGAAGCCACACAGAAACGCATGAGTGGCATTTGGAAGAGAGTTTTGAAGACATATGTGAATACATTCAAAGGCTTTAACAAAGATTCTTCTGTTGGTGAAATAGTAAACAGCAGAGTGTAAGGGCTTGGGAAACAGAACTGTGCATTGATAGGGCAAATATTCATGAGCTCGTTGTCATAGGAGTGAACAGCTTTCCAGTAAGGTGTTGATTGAAGAGGGGAAGGAAATGGGTAAAGAATGTGAGGAAAAAGAAGGAGTTAGACCCAAGACAACATGAAATTTCACAATAAGCGAAGCCGCCAAGGCATTTGTTGGCATCAGTAACAGTACTCGGACATTAGAAGAAACCCGTCTCAGCCCTCTCTGAGAAATTTGCAAGCCTTCGCCAGCAGATGTGAGCTGCTCTTGCTCGATGGAGAGAAACGTGCAAAGACAAGAGCAGACTGTACAGTCAGCACTGGATATCCTCCCAAAGAACATCATGCTCACTAAGCCACGTGCCAGCGCCAGTGCCATGGTAACTTGTACCAGCTATTCTCAAACCTCGTAAGAAGAGAGAAATCGATGACCTACTAGGGCGACATCCCACCATCAAGCAGTTAAATGCTAGAGGCACCTTCAGGTCCAGGGGTTCCCCCCCACCCCCAACGCTATAATACTATCTTAGTTAGGGTTTTATTGCTGTGAAGAGATACCATGACCACAGCAACTCTTATAAAGCACAACATTTAATGGGGGCTGGCTTAAAGTTCCTAAGTTTAGTTCATGGTTGTCAGGGTGGGAAGCACAGCAGTGTGCCTGAAGATATGGTGCTAGAGGCGAATCTGAGAGTTCTGCATCTGGATTAGCAGGCAGCAGGAAGACAGAGTGACACTGGGCCCGGCTTGAGCTTCTGTGGCACACTTCCTCCAACAAGGCCACACCCTACTCCAGCAAGGACATGCTTCCAATAATGCCACCCCCGTGAATCCATGGGGGGCATTGTCATTCAAACCACCACACGTGTGTTAGTGGGAAGTACCCACACAAGGACTGTGGTTCTCATGGTGTTTGGTAACTTATGATAACTTACCTCCATACTTTTACCTCAGTCTTGGCACTGTATGATTTGTCTATCTACAGTCTAGACTAAATGTTCTGAGCACAGTTAAGGTCAACAGGGCTAAAATGAGGCACGAATTTCAGTAAACTGAGTGTCTCAGATGCATTTTAAACTTTAGTTTTTTTTAAAAAAATTTTTTTTCACCTTTTGCATTGAGTTTGTTGAGACATGGTCCTACCATAAATCAAACAGCATTTATACACACTATTCAGAATACCTAGGGTATGCTCACATAGTCTCACATAGAAAGTGAGGTTGGGTGTAGGTCAGCCTCTATTCTTTCCACATTGCATAGATAGCTAACTTTATATTTGGCATGCTTGACAATGTGTTCAGCTTACCACTTCGTCATGCTCTGACCTTGCAGTACTCCTTAGACTCACTGAGATGGACCTTCCTCTGTAATCTTAGCATCTCTCTTCTCAAATTTCTTATCTCTTCCTCTGCTTTCACGAACTTTCAAATTCCTCTCTTGACAGTGGCTTTCCACCCCCTCCTGAATTTTGGTAACCTGATGTCCCAGGATGTTTCTCAACAGCCAGTTCATCAATAATGAACATGTGAGACTGAAGAGCTCTTAATAAAATCAGAATTATCAATTAACCATCCTTAATTACTCTCTTTAAATCTTTCGACACAGCCAACCCCACCCACATGCACACAATTTTGAGAAACTAGTATTTTTAATTGTGTGAAAAAAAAAACTTACTCTCTTCAAATGATATGTGCTGTCTCTCTGTTCCCAGGATGTCACAGTAAACAAGCTTGGGCTTATGTCCCATACCATCCACATGCTAGTTCTACAACCAGCCAGGTGTATGGCTATGGTAGGGTGGCTCTCGGTAGTCTGTCTTCATATTGGTTAGAAGTAAAGTGTTCTTCAGAGTTATAGGGAGCACCACACAAATTAATGGATGAAAATGTATGGATGCCAATGTATTAATAAAAGTGCTACTGAAAGGCTCAGCTGCTAACAGAACTTTCCTCTTAGGTTTTTTATTTTTAATATTTTTATTTTCTATATTGTTTATATTCCAAATGATTTCCCCTTTCCCGGATCCCCCCTCCCCATATGTCCCATAAACCTTCTTCTCTCCATCCATTCTCCAATCACCTCCCTCCTTTTTCTCTGTCCTTATATTCCTCTCCAATGCTAGATCAATCCTTTCCAGGATAAGGACCCTCTCCATACTTCTTCATGGGAGTCATTTGTTATGCGATTTGTGCCTTGGGTATTCTGGGCTTCTGGGCTAATTAATATCCACTTATCAGAGATTGCATTCCACGTGTATTCTTTTGTGATTGGGTTACTTCACTTAGGATGATATTTTCCAGATCAAACCATTTGCCTAAAAGTTTTGTGAATTCATTGTTTCTAATTGCTGAGTATTCCATTGTGTAAATATACCACATTTTCTGTATCCATTAAATCAGGATCAAATAGATCATCTAAACAGTCCCATAACATCTGAAGAAATTAAAAGGGTCATAGAAAGTCTCCCAACCAAAAAAAGCACGGTACCAGATGGCTTCAGTGCAGAATTCTATCAGACCTTCATAGAAGACCTAACACCAATACTCTTCAAACTATTCCACAAAATAGAAACAGAAGGAACTCTACCCAACTCATTCTATGAAGCCACAATTATGCTGATACCAAAACCATACAAAGATCCAACAAAGAAAGAGAACTTCAGGCCAATTTCTCTTATGAATATTGATGCAAAAATACTTAATAAAATTCTTGCCAACCGAATCCAAGAACACATCAAAACGATCATCCACCATGATCAAGTAGGCTTCATCCCAGGGATGCAGGGATGGTTCAATATAAGGAAATCCATCAATGCTATCCACTACATAAACAAACTCAAAGAAAAAAACCATATGATCATCTCATTAGATGCAGAAAAAGCATTTGACAAAATTCAGCATCCTTTCATGCTAAAAGTCTTGGAAAGAACAGGAATTCAATGCCCATAACTAAACATCATTAAAGCAATATACAGCAAACCGGTAGCCAACATCAAACTAAACGGAGAGAAACTTGAAGCAATCCCACTAAAATCAGGGACTAGATAAGGCTGTCCTCTCTCTCCATATCTTTTCAATATAGTACTTGAAGTTCTAGCTAGAGCAATTAGACAACAGAAGGAGGTCAAGGGATACAAATTGGAAAGGAAGAAGTAAAATTATCACTATTTGCAGATGACATGATAGTCTACTTAAGTGACCCGAAAACCTCCACCAGAGAACTCCTACAGCTGATAAACAACTTCAGCAAAGTGGCTGGTTATAAAATCAACTCAAGCAAATCAGTTGTCTTCCTATACTCAAAGGATAAGCAGGCTGAGAAAGAAGTTAGGGAAATGACACCCTTCACAATAGCCACAAACAATATAAAGTATCTTGGTGTGACTCTAACGAAACAAGTGAAAGATCTATACAACAAGAACTTCAGGTCTCTGAAGAAGAAAATCAAAGACCTCAGAAAATGGAAAAATCTACCATGCTTGTGTATCAGCAGAATTAATGTAGTTAAAATGGCCATCTTGCCAAAAGCGATCTACAGATTCAACGCAATACCCACCAAAATCCCAACTCAGTTCTTTACAGAGTTAGAAAAAGCAATTCTCAAATTCATCTGGAATAACAAAAAAACCCAGGATAGCTAAAACTATTCTCAAGAACAAAAGAAATTCTGGGGGAATCAGTATCCCTGACTTCAAGCAATACTACAGAGCAATAGTGTTAAAAACTACATAGTATTGGCACAAGTGGATCAATGGAATAGAATTGAAGATCCAGAAATGAATCCACACACCTATGGTCACTTGATCTTCGACAAAGGAGCTGAAAACATCCAGTGGAAACAAGATAGCCTTTTCAACAAATGGTGCTGGTTCAATTGGAGGTCAGCATGCAGAAGAATGCAAATTGATCCATTCTTTTCTCCATGAACTAAACTTCACTCCAAGTGGATCAAGGACCTCCATGTAAAACCAGACACACTAAAACTAATAGAAAAGAAACTGGGGAAGACCCTTCAGGACACAGGCACAGGGGAAAAGTTCCTGAACAGAACACCAATAGCTTATGCTCTAAGATCAAGAATTGACAAATGGGACCTCATAAAATTACAAAGTTTCTGTAAGGCAAAGGACACTGTTAAAAGGACAAAATGTTAACCATCAAACTGGGAAAGGATATTCACCAACCCCACATCTGATAGAGGGCTAATATCCAATATATACAAAGAACTCAAGAAGTTAGACTCCAGGGAACCAAATAACCCTATTAAAAATGGGGTACAGATCTAAACAAACAATTTTCACCTGAAGAAATTTGGGTGGCCGAGAGGCACCTTAAGAAGTGCTCAACATCATTAGTCATTAGGGAAATGCAAATCAAAACAACCCTGAGATTTCACCTTACACCAGTCAGAATGGCTAAGGTCAAAAACTCAGGAGACAGCAGGTGTTGGCGAGGATGTGGAGAAAGAGGAACACTCCTCCACTGCTGGTGGGGCTGTAAGATGGTACAACCACTTTGGAAATCAGTCTGGTGGTTCCTCAGAAAGCTGGACATGAGACTTCCAGAGGACCCTGCTATACCTCTCCTGGGCATATACCCAAAGGATTCCCCGGCATGCAATAAAGACACTTGCTCCATTATGTTCATAGCAGCCTTATTTATAATATCCTCTTAGGTTTAATTCAGTCTCCAAGGCCATATGATGGAAGGAATAAAGCAACTTACACAAATTGTCCTCTGCCCTCCACATGTATCTCACACTCACACAGACACATGCATGCCAAATATTTTTAAAAGAAGTTTAAAAAGAAACTCTTGTTACAATCAAAAGCAAATGCTGCTCACTGAACATTCCTCCTCTCACCATCCTCGCAGCTGTCATCAATACTGCAGTAACATCATTAATCACTCTTAGAAATCACAAAGTCAAATCAGTAATGAACTGTGACATGTGAGACTGAAGAGCTCTTAATAAAATCAGAATTATCAATTAACCACCCTTAATTACCCTCATCAAAACTTATGAAGAAAAAGTTACTATAATTTTATTTCAGAACTCATTAGAATTAACTGTTAATTATCGTACTGATGACCTTAATTTTAATAATAATATGCCATGCCAATGTATAAAAATACATTAAGCAAATAGAATATGACTCATATATCCATTGGTCCACCATTTAAACCAAATTTAAGGATCTGTTATGTTTCAAGCATCTTCTAAGTGTCAGTGGCATTAGACATTAAATAGATCAATTTCCTGTTCTCATGAAACACCCTCCAAATTCTATAAATAACTGCTGCATATTATATATTTGTTGTATGGTGCTATACTCTCTATTGATGCATTCCATTTTAGAGGTAAGCGCTTCAGACTGTGGTTTTAAAGGATGGTGAACATTCCATCCTGCAGGGAATTGCCTAAGGACTCACAAAGTTTTAAAAGGAGGCTGGTTAAGATCAGGAAGTAAACAAACTTAGAAGCTTCAGGAGATCCCTGAAAATGATTAGATGCATGGGTCCCTCCCCAAATACATCCAAGTACTTTTATAACTAGTAAGGAACACTCTCAGAGCCAGTGGACTGCCCACAAGAAAGAGGGAATAGAGCCAGGTGGTGGTGGCACACGCCTTTAACCCCAGCACTTGGGAGGCAGAGGCAGGCAGATTTCTGAGTTTGAGGCCAGCCTGTTCTACAGAGTGAGTTCCAGGATAGCCAGGGCTATACAGAGAAACCTTGTCTCAAAAAAAAAAAAAAAAAAACAAAATAAAAGCAGAAAGAAAGAAAGAAAGAAAGAAAGAAAGGAAGGAAGGAAGGAAGGAAGGAAGGAAGGAAGGAAGGAAGGAAGGAAGGAAGGAAGAGGGAATATACAACTGTTGAGAAGTTAATATTCACTGACCTTTAGAGGTACCTACTGACGTTTGCTCCAGTTCCAGGTTCTGAGAGCTGTCATTCATGCTAGGCTGGGCTTCCAGTCATGCAGCTAGCTGCCTCTGAGCTGTTTCTACTCTTTCCCTTTCCCTTTACCCATACTCCTAAAAGTATCTTTGATAAACTCATTGGTCATGAAGTTGGACTATGATGACATTGCTATTTTCTTCTGTCAATGGTTCTCTATCTGGGTTGAGTAGAGTTTTGCCCACATCTTCCCCAGGAATAGTATTGTCTTAGTCAGGGTTTCTATTCCTGCACAACCATCATGACCAAGAAGCAAGTTGGGGAGGAAAGGGTTTATTCAGCTTACACTTCTGCATTGCTGTTCATCACAAAAGGAAGTCAGGACTAGAACTCAAGCAGGTTAGGAAGCAGGAGCTGGTGCAGAGGCCATGGAGAGATGTTCCTTACTGGCTTGCTTCCCCTGGCTTGCTCAGCCTGCTCTCTTATAGAACCCAAGAATACAGCAGAGATGGTACCACCCACAAGGGGCCCTCCCCCTTGATCACTAATTGAGAAAATGCCCCACAGCTGGATCTCATGGAGGTACTTCCCTAACTGAAACTCCTTTCTCTGTGATAACTCCAGCCTGTGTCAAGTTGACACACAAAACCAGCCAGTACAAGTATCAACAGCATCAGGTATCTGTACCAGTGATTAGTGTAAAGACTAGAGACAGGGAAATTAGAAAATTTCTGCTACACTGAGGATCTCTGCAAAGGCCTCTTACCTAATTTAATCATGCTTGAAATTTCTAATGAAACACATCTTTTTTTTTTCATGAAGAAGCTTGAGAAACATCGATCAACTATACACATAAACCCATAATTTATGGTAATTTCATGAAGTCTCATCAAAGATCAAATGTTTAAAGAGAGAGCATCATTATTGATTGTGCATTATTAATTCAGTCCACAGATACACAGATCCCTTGTGCAGGCACCAGGAGGTACTCAACAGCAGAGAGTTCTGCAAGGTAAAGTGGCACTTGTTGCCTTGTGGAAAACGAAAGTTAGCCTGAGGCAACTAGTTCTTGCTAGCACCAACTACACCCAGGCAATTTATGGGCAGTGGTTTATTCCAGACTCATACATCAGTCTACGAGTACCATCTTCTGAATTCTATGTCTGTTCAGTATGCAAATATGGTACTTTTTGTAATTAGAGTATGGCAGGGACATTTCTCTTCCTGTGTCCATTCTTCATACTATCTTTCATTTCAAATATACAAGAAGCTTCTGTAAGCCTTTACCTGTTAATAAAGACACACGTAAAATGTATTATTCTAAGTTTTTAGAGTCACGGTTCTTCCTTGAAGAGCCAATATCCAGTGGTGATTTGCACAAGCTCCAGGTTATAAAGTTCCTGTTTCCTCTCCCCAACTCAGGGAAACTTTGCTAGAACAATCAATCCCAAGAATTCATCCATGCTGGCATACAGTGATACTGCGGATTGGTACAACTTATTTTTCTAACCAGTCTTGACTCCGTTCTTGCCTTCATGGGTTTTGAGGGCATCTCTAACAAGCTATCACATTCCCGTGAGAATGGTAAAGATTTGGAGCACATCAGAGTCCTACCTGATACAGAGGTGCTGAGCCCCCTCACATCTCCCCTTCATGCACCACTTGTCCTGATGAGTATGAATCCTAGTAGACAGCAGTGAATGCACATCACAAATCCAAGAGGCAGCAACAATGAATTCTGCATCTTTGCAAGTACACAAAAAACAACTATGTTCTTAGGTATAGAGCAGGTGTACGTTAGCTCTTAAAGCAGAATAAAGGGACAGAAGGAGCTCACATTCACTTGAAGTAAACAGTACACATTTCTAGTCTGTCCAATAATTATTAAGTCTTCTTCTGTGTTAGAGACATTGAGATTCGTTTTTCTTTCTATGTGCTTGTTTATAGTATGTTGATGAGTGCATGTACCTATGAGGGCCCTGGAGAAGGATGTTGGATTTCTGTTCTAACGTATTTCACTTTATTGCCTAGAAACAGGGCATCTTGTTGATCCTAGATTTACGTTGATGCCCAGAATACCCTAATGATTCCCTTTCTCTACCTCCACAGCACTGGGGTTATAGGAACAAAAGGCCACAATTACCTTTCTTTTTGTAACATGGATGCAGAGGATTTGAACTCAGATCCTCATGCTTGCACAACATGTGCTCTTACCCCAGCCTCCAGTCTAAGAGATCATTTTATTTTCACTTTAAAAATTAGGATTTTTTTTTTAGAATTTCACAGTGTATTTTAATTGTATTTACCCCTTCTTCCAACACCTCCCAGATACATTTCTAATCCATTACCTACTATGTACATCCAACTTTGTGTTGGATCAGGTCTAACCACCATCAAGTCTAATGTGAGCTGCCCATATATACTTTGATGTGTGACCTTCTACCAAAGTATGATGGACCTACCAATGACTAGATTCTTACATAAAACTGATTCTCTTCCCCTACCCAGAAATTGTCAATTACCAGTAGTTCTTCTGCTAAGAGTGGGATTTCATGCTCACCTGCCTTCTCCATGTTGGGAATTTTTTCTGGCTTGAGTTTGCATAGGTCTTGTATATGTTGTTGCAACTTCTGTGAGTTTATATGTACAGCTTGCCTCCATGTCCAGAAAACACTACTTCCTTGGTAGTCATCATCTACCACCTCTGACTGTTAAAATCTTTCAGAACCCTCTTTTTAAATTAATTATCTTATTTATTAACATTTCAGACTTTGTCCCCCTTCTGATCTCCCCTCCCACAGTTCTTAATCCCATTTCCTCTCCACCTTGCCTCTGAGAGGATGCTCCCCTTTTTCCCCCACCTTCCCTGGGGTTTCAAGTCTCTACAGGATTAGGTGCATCCTCTCCCACTGAAGCCAGAGAAGGCAATTCTCTGCTATATATGTGCTAGGGGCCTCGAAGCAGCCCATGTATGCTCTTTGGTTGGTGGCATAGTCTCTAGGAGCTCCCAGAGCTCTGGGTGAGTTTATATTGTTGGTCTTCCTTTTGGGTTGCCATCCCCTTCAGCTGCTTCAATCCTTCCCCAAATTCTTCCATAGGGGTTCCAGACTTTAGTCTAATGGTTGGCTGTAACTATCTGCATCTGTCTCAGTCAGCTGCTGGTGGAGCCTCTCAGAGGACAGCCATGTTAGGCTCCTATCTGAAAGCACAACATAATATCAGTAATAGTATCAGGCTTTGGTGCCCCGGCCTCCATGAGATGGATCCCACGTTGGGCCAGTCACTGGATAGCCTTTCCTTCAATCTCAGCGCCATTTTTGTCCCTGCATTTCTTTTAAACAGAAATAATTCTGGGTCACAAATTTTGATACAGTATATTAGTAATGCTGTCCCTCCACTTAGGGCCATTTCAGACCCTCTTTAGCAATCCTTCCTGAGCCTTGAGAAGAGGACATGTCATACATTAGTCTCATTACAAATTAATGCTTTGGTGGTGGGTCTTAGCACATTAAAATGTGGGCATAACAATAAGATTTTAGGGACTATTTTAGTATTTACATTTAAAATAATAATAGCACCAATAGGACCAATGACTTGTCTAGCTACAGGTTATGGTGCCAATAATAGTACCAGGCATGTTTTCATCCTTTTGAGCAGGACTTAAATTTAGTCTGGGATGGAGATATCTCAAGCAGGTTATTATTGCTCAGGATTGATTTTGCTATGCTGACTCCCACATAAAACATACGAACTTTTTTCATTTCTGTGAAAAATTTCATTGGCATTTTTGTGAGAATTTTACTAAACCCATAGGCTGGCTTTGGTAAAATGGCCCTTTTTGCAATGGTAAATCCATGAACGTGGGAGATCTTTCCATCTTCTGGAATCTCCTTTCATTTCTTTCTTAAGTCTTTCTTAGAGTTTTTTGCTCTCTTTGTCAGATCCATTCTAAGATGGTTTAGGCTATTATAAATGAAAGTGTTTCCCTGATCTCTTTCTCTGTGTGTTTTTCATTTATATATAGGAAAGCTACTAAGTTTTGTGTGTTAGTTTTGTATCTTGATACTTTGCTGAATGTGTTTATCAGAACTGGGAGTTCCCTGGCGACCTTTAGGCTTCTTCATGCACAGAATCATATAATCTGTAAATATTTATACTTTGACTACTCTTCTTATTTGTAGCCTATTTATCTCCCTGGATTGTTCCATTCCTTTAAGCTAAAGCTTCTGTGTTGAACAGGAGCACGAAAGAAGGAAACCTTCCTCTTGTTTCTGATTTTAGTGGAAATGTTTCAAGTTTTTCTCTGTTTAACAAGCTATTATATGACTGTAGGCTTCCTTAAAATTGCTTTCATTATCCTGAGATGTGTTCCCTGTATCCCTATATTTTCCAGGACTTTATAGATGTTAGATTTTTGTTAAAAAACAAAACAAAACAAAACAAAACAAAAACTTTTCTGTGTCTAACAAAATGATTGTGTAGTTTCTGTCCTTGAGTCAGTTTATGTGGTAGAAGATGTCTATTTAATATATGAGGTCTTGACTAACTAGGCAAGTAGACTAACAGTGTTTTTGCTCTACTATATATAAAATCTCATGTCAGCTGTGCTATATGAATTAAAAATGACAAGTCTATTGTAGGTCTAGATAAAATACATGGGCAGAGAGAGTGAGAGATAAACATGAAGTCTATACATCTGTTATATCTGTGAACATTTTAGGCATCCCACTGTCTTGGGAATTTTTGGGTAGTTCTGCCAAATAAATGGTATATTATTGCAGCTTTCTCCTCTTACCATGCAAAAGAAAGCACTTTTCCTGGTAGATACATCCATTTTTCGGAGACAACATATTTCATTGCTAAGATTCCAGCACCAAATCATATTCTGGATGCCTTGCAAACAGCCAACTTTGGAAAGACTAAAGAGGGAAGAAGAATGTGTGTCAAGTCCCCATTCATAAGGCCCTGGATTAGATATGTAAGCAACACACACACACACTCAACATCAATACTTTCCAGGAAGCCCATGCCATGCAAGAGGTACTAACTAACAATAGAGACAATATGACCATATCAGTTAGCATCAGCCAGTTTCTGTAGTCAGCCTCCCCAGTGCTGAGATAAACCATTAATGAAATAGTCACAGTGATGGGGACAGAAATTATAGATGGGGCTCAGTAGCATTACTTTTACTTATCCAAGCTGTTCAAGCTAACGGTCTCATAAAATATTAAGTGTTCAGTCTGTTAGAAAAAGATAGCAACATTAACTACCCAGAATCACCATCATCTCTATAGGAGAGAAAAACATTCCTCTGGTGGCTAGTTGAATACACTGCATCTTTGTGATGGCTGGTTTTCATCGTCACTTCAACTGGATTTAGAATCAACACAGAAATACTTCTAGCTGTGTCCATGAGTACTTCTGGCAAGGATTACGTGACAGGGAAGAGCACTGTCCCTGAGCATGAGCAGCACTTTCAGTGAGATTGGTTTCTGAATCTGCTAAAATGGAAAGCCCAGAACAGAGAGCCAGTGGTCACCTTTCGCTGCTTTCTGACTACGGACACAATGCAACCAGCTGCCTGTTGTGCCTGCAGCCATGCTTTTCCTGCCATGATGGACCCTAGCCAATGACTATAGCCCAAAAGAAGTCTTCTGTAAGTTGCTTTCATCGGGATTTTTGTCTCAGAAATGAGACAAGTGGTTAATACAGACCTTCCCACTTGAAAGAGGAGTACTTCATTCTAACAGGAATAAGTGCATGTGTTTCTGCCCATTTTATTTAATTCAGCTAGTGCTAACAGGTGAGGACTTCCAATGTCTGATGCATCATTGTGAGATCCTAAAAAAAATAGCTCAGACCAAAGATTTCATTTTAAACCAAAGAAGTATGGGAATGATCACCTGATACTTGACCACATGATCACCAGTCACATATCATGCCAACCAAGAAATATTGGCACCATAAAACAATAAAATAGCCTACAGAATGCAGAGCTAGAGGACCAGGTTGATTCACCTTGTCTCTAGTCTTTAGTCAGTGATGTGTGCTCTGCCTTTCTGTCCCTGTGCCCCTGTTTGTTTGAGTACAGAAATCTAGGAACAGATATTTGGAAAGTAATACAGGTCTGGTCTTAATCAACCTTGATTATTGAGAGAACATAATGATTCTTAGATAGGACAAGAGACATAAAGAGAGATGGCCTACCTGTCCGAGTTAGCTTGTCAATATACAAAAGAGCTCTAATTGAGGAGACTTCAGTAAGCTTAACATGGTTAGAGTCATGCCATCAGGAAAACCATCAAGACCATCAGAGAGTGAGGTAAATAATAGTATCTTAAACTAGCTATTACAGCAAGAGCAACAGTTTGTGCTATCAATTATACTTTTATGAGACACCTCCCCCACCCCCACTGGAAAAGAACCCCACTAGAATCTCAGAAGCTTAATTTCAAGCATGCCTGTGGAAAGTTGCATCAGTGTAGATAGACTGAAACATGTTGTCCAAGTGTCATTAGGAATAACAAGACAATTCTATCAGTTTCTGCACCCTTACCTGCCAGTCATATTTAAGTTCCTTGACCGAAGGACAGCTTTATTAAGGCGTGGTCACTTTCAGGGTACTTTGTAAGATTTGATCTTTGTGCCTCAACTCATAACAATCCGGATCACCTTTGGTCTTCCATATACTGCACATCAGCTCAGGGTTCCCTTCTGCCTGATTCTGTTTGTGAATTGTCTAAGAAACTCCCTGCCCTATAAGGTGACATAATCCCTGGGAACCAACCCCACCTATGAAACTGTAGATTGTATCATGTCAAGTAAACTCATGCTCTAAACCAGAAACAAGACTTGGTTCTACCCATACATTTGCTTCTAGTGTGTTGATTGACCTCAAGCGATTCAAGACAACATTTGGCCTTTAGTTTTCCTATTGCTTTTCCAGAGAGAGGGAGAGAAACTCTTTGGATCCTTGACTAAGAACCGCAATATCTTTATTTAAGTTCCAGTGTGACTATAAATTGGACTTGTGACTTTCGGAATAACAGTTCTGGTCTCTAAGTACCCTCTGTTAAGTGACAGATACACTAAAGGGTCTTTACCGTTCTTTATAGCTCTAATAACCTATATGCCAAAACATGCGGGTCCTCCAAAAAATCCTTAGCTGAGCATTTATAATAGTTCTTCCCATTTCAATTATAACTGGTTGCTGAAAAAAACAAAACAAAAAAACCACAAATCCCTTAAAGGTTTTTTTTTTTTTTTTTTTCCAGACAGGGTTTCTCTGTATAACCCTGGCTGTCCTGGAACTCACTTTGAAGACCAGACTCCCCTCAAACTCAGAAATCTGCCTGCCTCCGCCTCTGCCTCTGCCTCCGCCTCTGCCCCTGCCCCTGCCCCTGCCCCTGCCCCTGCCCCTGCCCCTGCCCCTGCCCCTGCCCCTGCCTCTGCCTCCCAAGTGCTGGGATTAAAGGCATGTGCCACCACTGCCCAGCCTCTTAAAATCTTATATTCATTTCCTACTTCATTCTTTCTCTATTTTTTCTCCTAGTTGATACTTAAAACTCCTTTTTGATGTATATGCCATTTCCCATAGCCATTGAAAACTGAGCACATGGAGATGAAGCCAAAACCCTGCGACTCTTACAGAGCTTGGCCTCACGCTCGATCTTTTCTTCTTTCCTTCACAACCTTTGCTGTATTTTGCGAACATTCCATCTTGGTCTCCTCTTTATTCATGGTACTAGAGATCGAACACAGGATCTGGAACATCGTAATCAAAGTACCCTCCTACTAAGCTGTATCCCTTGCCTACAGTTATGGATATTTACTAACAAAACTCCTCATAAATATTTTAGGCCTCTTGAGATCTATTTCTTTCGCTAACACGTTTTATGCTAACATCTTACCTCATTGTATTCAGTGTGCACCTTTCTAGTTACCCCCCCTTCGGAGAGATTGTCTTAACACTCCTCCCTTTTCCTTACTCACCCCTGCACTTGTCCCTTCACACATCCCATCACATCATAAAGAAGACAGGAGTATCAAGACACTAAATTGATAGTGATTAGAAATGGGGTTGGTGGCTGTCACATACCGTGCTAAGACTCCAGTCTGGGCAGGAGCCAAAGATAGGAGCTAAGCCCGTGAAGGACTTCTTGCTACTAGAGGTGTTTCCAGGGCTGTATTTTCTGAGTCATCTTTCATAGCTCCCAGGCCAGAACTCATAACTCATATGCTGTGTGTTCCATCAAGACACAGTTCATGTCAAAAAGCAGTTACTCTCTAAAGGAAGATCTTTACTCATGTGTTGACTGACAGCCCACAGACTCAGTACTCAGCCTGATGCACAGGGCCTGTTCCTCAGCTGGACCAAAGATACAAAGAAAGCTTTGAATTCATGCAGCTCCCCAGAACAAGAGCAGTTACGCCCTGTTCTCATCTTACTCTGATAATGCACTTGACCTGGATCGTATTCACAGTAAATATACATTGATGTGCCTCCAGAATTTAAACCGTGTGCAGCAGACTTCCTAGAAGAGTAAAAGAAGGAAGAATATAAGGATCCTATCCTAATGCCTCCGGAGTATACTTTAGGGTCTATACTTTCCCTAGGTTTGTTTAGGCCTTTATTGTTCAATGAATGTCAAGAATAGCTTAGGGGCTTTGTTTGAAAATGCTGCCATTGAGTTACGGTGAATCAGTGGGATGTTAACCCAACCCCTTTAAACTGTGGGTGATTGTTACCACCCTCCGTTCTCCTGTACTGGTAATAAAAGTTGCCAGCCTCCTAATTATATCATTCCTTGTTCTCAGTGCCTGAGTCTTAGTCGCCTTTCAGATGAAAAAGGAAAATGTGTTTGCCTCTCTTCATTCAATAGGGTTAATAAACTAACCCAGAACTGCTTTGTTTCTTCCTCTCTTTCTTTCTTCATTCTTTGCTGTCTATTCTTTGCTGTCATTCTTTGCTGGTAAAGGAGCAACTCAGAATTACAAAGTATGGAATAGGCACTCCAGTGGTGGGGGAGGGAAGATGGCACAGAAGATGTTCGTTATGCAGGAGTGGGACTGGGGAGCTTTTGGAAGCATGCAAAATCATAACCCATGCTGCCTACTTTGCTGTTCCACTAAGCCCCAAACACCCACCAGAAGTTAGGGAGGCACTGGCAATGCTACACTCTGAACTGGTGAAGTCAGTGTGAGTGTGAGCTTTCTTAAACAGAAGGAGATGTTTGCTGTTTTCATCAGTCTTTTTTTCATACTTTTAAAGCTATTCCAGCTTGTGTGGCCATCCCCAGTAAGAAAGAGGAGATAGGAGAGGTCATGTCTTGTGCCCAGAAGCTCAGAAGAGCTGAAAAGGGGTACAGCAGCACCCCCCAGGGATATAGGTAGGCATTAACAATGAGCAGGAATATAAACATTTGCACATGGGAAGTGCTGCCTAATCCTCATCAGCTAGAAGGTAAAATATATTGGCTGCAATGTTGATTTAAGTGGCAAGGGAGGTGTTGCATTACAACTGCCTTTTTGAATTCACACTCAGCTCCCTCCGTGTTTTGTGGCCATGCTCTGCAATATTACGCGCTAGAGGAATTTACATTTGATACTTATTGAGAAGCATGGCTTGTAGGCCATACTGAAAACACAATGTCTGAAGGAACAAACGTGAGGGGGGACCAGCACATCCCTTATGTCTAACAAAGCATGCCTCTGCTCCGAGAGGGGAAACTGTAGTAACTCCTTCAACTACTGAGAAGAATCTATAGAGATAGAACACCTCTGTGAGGCACTAAATGGGGCTGCCACCTCCCTTCATGCCGTTGTCCATACAAACACTGCAGAAATTGGTTTGCCAGTAATGGCAGGATACCTGTGTTTAGGCAGAAAGTAGCAGCAACATGGCTGACCCTGGAACACTGAGGGATAGATGGACCAGGTACCAGTTCCAATTAGACCTCACCATTAGGTGCACTTCTTACTACATCATGTAGGTTTTATGTCTCCCCCCCCCCACCAGCAACAGCATAATACTTTTTATTGGCTAGTGAATAATATGCTTTTAAAATCTTGACTATAACTCAGCATGCTATGGTATAATGTCTATAACAGCAGTTCATAGGATTTACATATTTATCTAATGCTATAGAGTTTTCAAATTGTCTTCAAACACTTGATCTCTATATTATATACATCCCCCCAAAAGTAACATTTTACAGCAAACCAAGAAAATGAGAATTGCATACAAACATGGAACAACAAACCAGCAGCTCCACTCACCCAATGCGAAAAGGGACGAGAGATATTCCGTGATATCTAAGGTCATAGGATAACCAAGTAGAGAAAAAAATTAGTGAACAGCAGATAAGGAAGAACTGTCAAGACATCAAATATAGTGAACTCATAAAGAAAAATACTTTAACTTGAACTTATTCTGCACCACTTTACAGATGGCCTAGATATGGAATAGCGTTCTGCCTGTCATTCAGCACTGGAAATGCCCCATGAGTACGAAGAATACTTGAAAGACAACAGCTTCCATCTTTACCAGCAGCACACTGGGGAAGGGCCTTTTGAATGCAAGCTGAGTAAGAAAACTTACATGATGTCTTTAGTATGCACCAGCACTAAGGAAGGACCTAGGAGGTCAGGGCATGTGGAACATACTTCCACTGTAGTTCCTGGCTTGGCACAAAGTCCATTCCAGAGTAGACAGCAGAGTAACTTTGGTGAGGATGCTGAATGAATGACTCTAAACCACGTGCACTGCAATGCCTCCCTAGAGAGATTCCCCACAGATGACAGGAGTGGAGACTCTTGGGAAGTGAGCTGCACTCGCTGATCCACCAAACAGGTTTGGCAGAGTTACATCACTGTCGGCCCTTGTGACCAACACCGTTACACACTCACCCACATGGAAGGCTCCAGAGTATGTCAGCTATCCTACTATGTGTCAGCTATCCTACTACGTTCAAGGAAGCTGACCTTGTCTCTACCTACTACTTCCCACAGAAGAAAAGAATCCTGAATAGTAGAAATAATAATGGCTCCATTCTTCCCACTTGCCTGGTTGAGTAGACATGACTCCAGCCTTGGCAAGATAAGCCAAGCTATCCAAGACGAGTCTTCCAGAATGCGTATCATTTTCATGGATACTGTTGTCACAGTACCCACATGACACTGATCATGCATGGGGAGACTGCTTCATCTGTGTGATAGTAAAGGTCTCATTTTGAAATAACATTTTGAAAAAACAATGAAGACTCCTAAGACAAAATCCCAATGCTGTTAACTGCTTCAACTATGCCCTCGAGCAAACATTTACAGTGAAAACTGTAATTTTAACTTCTTTCCAGGTATTCTCAACTTGAAGGATGGACAAGTGAATAAAGAAATTGTTTAAAACTGACAACTGCAGTCAGGAATTCTCCACATTTGTGTGTACTGTTGATCCGTTTAGCCAACTGATGAAGAAGTCTTTGGACCATTTCTCAGACATCCCAAAACACATTCATTTTTCTTCATGCTTATATACCACTGTATTATGTAACAAACTCTAGGCACTAATTTAATTGTTACTATGGCCTAAAAAGTAACCAATCATAAAATTTCTTAGACAGTGCATTATAAATTTTAAAGAATATCTATAATTTCTATTGTAGACAAAGATAATATGGCTGTGATTTGTGTGTGTGTGTGTGTGTGTGTGTGTGTGTGTGTGTGTGTGTGTAATTAAAGAAACTGCTAAATTTAGGTTAGTTGTTAACTTTTTGGAAAAAAAAAACATGGAACTGTTACAGATAATTTGAATTCTATTCAAGGGCCTCTTGAGTCTAAAGACCCTGTGGATATTTGGCCTAACTAGGTTTCTTCAGCACAGATAACCATGCTGTCTTGAGTATCTTTGACAGTTTCCATCTACCCTTGTGTCTTAGTCAGGGTTTCTATTCCTGCACAAACATCATGACCAAGAATCAAGTTGGGGAGGAAAGGGTTTATTCAGCTTACACTTCTGCATTGCTGTTCATCACAAAAGGAAGTCAGGACTGGAACTCAAGCAGGTTGGAAGCAGGAGCTGATGCAAAGGCCATGGAGGGATGTTACTTACTGGCTTGTTTTTGTCCTTGTACTGGCTGGTTTTGTGTGTCAACTTGACACAGGCTGGAGTTATCACAGAGAAAGGAGCTTAAGTTGGGGAAGTGTCTCCATGAGATCCAGCCTTGGGGCATTTTCTCAATAAGTGAGCAAGGGGGGAGGGCCCCTTGTGGGTGATGTCATCTCTGGGCTGTATTCTTTGGTTCTATAAGAGAGCAGGCAGAGCAAGCCAGGGGAAGCAAGCCAGTAAGGAATATCCCTCCATGGCTTCTGCATCAGCCCCCGCTTCCTGACCTGCTTGAGTTCCAGTCCTGACTTCCTTTAGTGATGAACAACAATGTGGAAATGTAAGTTAAATTAACCCTTTCCTCCCCAACTTGCTTTTTGGTCATGATGTTTGCATAGGAATAGAAACCCTGACTAAGACACCCTGGAACAAGATTCAGTGACTCTCCAGGTTCTTAAGTAGACTTCCCATCTGGCTGGTAGATGGATTGGACAAGTCTTGTGGCTGCAGAGAATTTTCTGCACTGACATCTCTGTTTGCTAGCAATAGGTAGACCATTCTTGACAGAACAGACATGTGGCCTTGGTAAGCTAAAGAGGTAAGAATAAAGTGGCCTCTTATCATTACTGGCATGTGGAAAAATTAAAATTACAGAATGGGCATCAGGCAAATTAAAAACATCAGAGAGACTGTCTCACTCAGTGCAGACTCTACTTGACAAACCACCTCTGCTCCTAATGGAACACTTTATGTTCTATAACACTCAATGGCAGGGATAAATCAGAGGGGTTGTTTAGTTGGGTAAAGGGAGAAATAAACTTGGATGAATTTAAAGTGTAACTGAAAATGGTACAGACACCTCTGATGAATGACAGCGATTTACTTTCAATGGTTTCATTATGCAAATTATGCTATTTGTTTTCCAGCTTTATTCAAAGCAAACGATGGTGCCAGTACAAAAGCAAATAGTTTGCTTATCAAATGCCTCACCAATATGATTTAAAATGCTACAGAATTTACCACAGGCCAACCAGTCTTCTACTCATTGATCACTTAATTTCAATACTGATTTGACTGTAACATCTCAGTAAAATTGTTTTTCTTAATAAATACTCTGTGCATATAGAAGGACCATGGAAAAATTATAGCTTATAACAAAAACAAGTGAATATGATTTTTCTCATCTTCTTCCCATTTAAGTTGTTTTTTTAAATTTTGTATCAGTATGTTCACTTTTTTTCCATGCCTCCATAGTAACTGAAAACCAAGTATTCCTGAGGTGAAGAAGAAGCAAGAGAAGTGGGATGAAGGAAGCTGTGCTCTCAGGTGGGTGGACTTCTGTGGAATCCTGGGTTCCCAGTTCTCACTACCCAGCTCTCCTCTCCACAGATTGTTCTCTGGTTCCCCTCCGCGCCGGCCCCTTACTCGTCTGCTTAGATTATTCTCCATGTTGGTGTCAGAAAAGATTTTTCTCCCACATCACCCTTGAATCGTCCCATGACTTATTTCTACAAGTGACCATCTGTGAATATACAGATCAGGGAAAATGTGAGATGTGTGCACAGTAAAATACTGATCCACCAAAATGGAAGATGGAATCCTGTCATGGCAGCAACATGACTGAATCTGGAGATTATTGTGGTAGCTGAAATGAGGTGGATCACGTGCAGGATCTAAAACCACAAATCTCCAAGAAGATCATAATAGAACAGCAGTGACTAGAGTCTGGCAAAAAGGTTAGTGAGCAGACACATGCTAGAGTGGAATAGAAATGAGACCTGCAGTCTATGGCCCACTGAAGAAACTATAGCTAAAAATGATGCATTGAATATTTCAAATCACCTGAAGCGACTTTGAGTGCCACTATAAAAAAATCATACTGTCAACATAATGAGTATGCTAATTACTTGTGTTTTGATAATAACAGGAGTATGTATGCAGAATCATCACATTGTAACCCATAAATATGTATAATTATTCATCAAAACTAAAACCAAAGATATTTAAGTTATTTAAATAATGAAAACTATAATTCTATAACAAACTATCTTCGTTTGTTTGAATCTTAGCATTACAAAGGAACATCAGAAAGACAAATATGTAGAAATATATTCCTATGAAAGATGAAATATACTCATGAAATAACTGAAGTCAAACAAGTCAACTTAAATTATTCTCATAAGGATTAGGAAAAGACTGATTTATCAAGAAAATAATTGCAATTTCAACTATTAACAAGTGATTTTTTTTTAAAAAAGTCTTCTTCATGTATATTCGTGCCTTAACCCACCAATAAAATTCTTGAACCAACAAATGCTAAGAAGACATTGTATTGATAGGAATCTGAGCAGCACCACTGTATTGTTAGGAATCTGAGCCAACAGAAAGGACAAACATAGAATAGGAGTAAATGGTTTGTATCAGCTCTGAACACTGAAAGGGCAGGTCTATCATCTCTGTAGACATGTACTTTACACTCATGTATGTATATACTGTGTGAACACATGTGCATGAACATATGGAGAATTCAGGTAATATGTCTTCTCCTGTTCTCCATCTAATTTATTGAGAGAGTCTCTAAATGAACCTGGAGCTCACCTCATTGACTGGGTAGACCAGTTGGCAAGCAAACGCTCCCCAGGATCCTTCTTCCTCCAGCTCTCAACAGTGGGCATGTGCTGCCTTACTCAGGTTTTTAGCTAGGTGCTGGGGATCTGAACGTGGGTCTTCATGCTTTCATAACAAGTCCTTTTCCCATTAAATCATTTCCCCAGCCCTACATCATATTACCTTCATTGATTTACAATTCTAATCAAATGATTACTATCCACTGAATACTCCTGATATGGAAGTTTTTAAGGACAATGACATCATTGGTAATGACTTGCATGTTGTCTATATGGCCAGAGCAATAAGAGAAAAGGGTAATGATTATTAAAATTGTGGATCCTGGTAAAATTTCTGAGCAAGAAAATAAATTGGAAGAAAATACATATGAAAAGAGGGTGCAGACTAAGAGAGTTATGTCCTTTTATATCAATACTTTGTTGACAGTTTTCTAATTCCTGCTGACCAAGGAGCATGCCCTTCATGGCACCTCTACTGACACCTACATCTACTCTATTCCTATATATTTATAACTACCAAAGAACCACTCAGTGTGAAGTCTAGATCAAACTTGTACAAGCTCCATTTTCAAGTTCAATAATTTGAGGTCAGAATGTTTGTTTTGTTCATGCTCACATAGCGAGTGGTACAGCTGAGGTGAAATTGCAAGTTCATTGACTTTGTGTCAAATGGTCTGTCTAGTATTCCTATGATCTATAGCATCAAGCATCATGTTAGTCTCAGAGTAGATGCTTCTAAGTTTCTAATCTTTGATGGTCTCTGATGATGTTAAGATTCATGTGTTTTGATTATTTTTTTAATGTTAGACCTATGTCTTAAAATGTGTTTAGTCTTAAAATAATTCACAGGACTTTCTGATAAGAAAAAAGGCAATACTTTTCTGATAAGAAAAAAGGCGATGATAATTAAGGCATAACAACCCATAAGCCTATTGAATACAATAACCTCAAAGGGAGTCAAATTGTCGCATGGTGTGAGTTAGAGCTGATGATGATTGGCTAAAAATCAACATGTACATGAATGAGGTGTGCGCCTATGTATTCTTCACGTCTTCAATGTCTATAACTCCTTCTCTACACTGGAAGGAAAAGGATATTCAGTCTCATAAGATACTAGTCTGAAGAGGCTCTATGAATTCCATTTACAGTTAAAGATATTAGCCAAGCCCTCGACAGAAATAGGAAAACTAGGTTAGAATCTATGGGGGAAATTTCCTGAACAGATCACCAATAGCTTATGCTCTAAGATCAAGAATTGACAAATGGGACCTCATAAAATTACAAAGTTTCTGTAAGGCAAAGGACACTGTTAAAAGGACAAAATGGCAACCACCAAATTGGAAAAGGATATTCACCAACCCTACATCTGATAGAGGGCTAATATCCAATATATACAAAGAACTCAAGAAGTTAGACCCCAGGGAACCAAATAACCCTATTAAAAAAACGGGGTACAGATATAAACAAAGAATTTTCACCTGAAGAAATTTGGATGGCCGAGAGGCACCTTAAGAAGTGCTCAACATCATTAGTCATTAGGGAAATGCAAATCAAAACAACCCTGAGATTTCACCTTACACCAGTCAGAATGGCTAAGGTCAAAAACTCAGAAGAGAGCAGGTATTGGTGAGGATGTGGAGAAAGAGGAACACTCCTCCACTGCTGATGGTATTGTAAGATGGTACAACCACTTTGGAAATCAGTCTGGTGGTTCCTCAGAAAACTGGACATGACACTTCCAGAGGACCCTGCTATACCTCTCCTGGGCATTTACCCAAAGGATTCCCCGGCATGCAACAAAGACACATGCTCCATTATGTTCATAGCAGCCTTATTTATAATAGCCAGAAGCTGGAAAAAACCCAGATGCCCCTCAAAGGAGGAATGGATACAGAAAATGTGGTATATTTACACAATGGAATACTACTCAGCAATTAGAAACAATGAATTCACAAAATTTTTAGCAAATGGTTTGATCTGGAAAATATCATCCTAAGTGAGGTAACCCAATCACAAAAGAATACACATGGAATACAATCTCTGATAAGTGGATATTAATTAGCCCAGAAGCCCTGAATACCCAAGGCACAAATCGCATAACAAATAACTCCCATGAAGAAGTATGGAGAGGGTCCTGATCCTGGAAAGGATTGATCTAGCATTGGAGGGGAATATAAGGACAGAGAAAAAGGAGGGAGGTGATTGGAGAAGGGATGGAGAGAAG
The DNA here is from genome assembly GCF_947179515.1 of Apodemus sylvaticus. Lineage (NCBI taxonomy): Eukaryota > Metazoa > Chordata > Mammalia > Rodentia > Muridae > Apodemus > Apodemus sylvaticus. The sequence goes on from NC_067489.1 coordinate 30,391,229, forward strand.
AAGGTTTATGGGACATATGGGGAGGGGGGATCCGGGAAAGGGGAAATCATTTGGAATGTAAACAAAGAATATAGAAAATAAAAATATTAAAAAAAAAAGAATCTGTGAGCCGAAGTGACTCCAGCATGCCAGCATTCATGGGCATATGTTTCAAGCAGGAGGAGAATGTTTCTTTAAGATATAATGAATACAAGAGAAAGTCTGAGAGTATGTAAATGTCTACTCAATTCACCTTAAAGCCCAGGGATTCACTATCTGAAATCCAGCACTCCCCTCCAAAAACAGTAACAGCCTAGACAGAAAGCCATCAAAGAAAAGTCTTTAAGACTGTGATAAGGATGCTAAAGGATAGTTCCCCACAATTGATGGTTTGGGGCAGGGTTACAGATGGTGAAGGACTGTTTGTTTGTTTGTTTGTTTGTTTCCCCTTTTATTGGATATTTTATTTATTTACATTTCAAATGTTATCCCCTTTCCCAGTTTCCTCTCCAGAAACAGCCTACCCCATCCTCCCTCCCTCAGCTTCTATGAGCGTGCTCCCCCACCCACCCACCTAAGAGGCTGGCCACCAGGAATTTAAACATGCTCGAGTGAGTATGTGAGCAACACAAATTGGACTTGTGTTTATTTGCTTGCTTGTTTGCTTGTCTTCCTCCTCCTCCTCTTCTTTCTCTTCTTTTTCCTCTTCTACTTTTTCATCTTCCTCCCCCTCCTCCCTCTTCCTCCTCTTCCCACCTCCTTTCTTTCTTTCTTTCTTTCTTTCTTTCTTTCTTTCTTTCTTTCTTCTTCTTTTTCTTCTTCTCCTCCTCCTCCTTCTTTTTATGAGGGTAGGTCAGCAGGGTTAGGGGTGGACCTGAGAGAACTGGAAATTGAGTGTTATTGGGGTTCTTGATATGAAATTTCCAAATTATCATTAGAAATATTATGAATAGAGTAATATAAATAAATAAGTGCACAAGTTCACAAAATAATCCATCCCTACCAATAGACATACAAATGCTTCTAATTATGTTTGTCATACCTCATCATAATATTATGAACATAATGAGTAGTCAAACATCATCACTCTAAAGGATGTCTGGTTTGGTTATTGGTACTTACTATCCCCAGCTGCCATCTCTCACTAAAAGAGAAGAACTTTAAGGACGGAAATGTATGCCTATCTCCAGATCCCTCGAATGCCTTAGGGACTCAGTTAATATTTTTGAAAGAGTAAAGAATATTAAAGCTCTCGCAATTGAGAACATAATAGCAAACATAAATATTTAAAACTGTTTCCAGTAAAAATTAAATGTAAAATATTGGATTTTAATGATATGTATGTATGTATAATATACTTTGAACATTTATTATTCACCCACACACCACTCTGTAAGTACAAAAATTTAATGCATAGCTTCAAAGATAAAATTAGGAAAGTTACTCAGAAGATACACTAGAAGACCCAAGAAGTAAGAAAACACTATAGAAAAGGTAATACAAGAATACTTTCTGTAAGGAAGGTGCTATGTGGTGCAGTGAGAAAAAAAGACATCACTGATGTTACTTTGTGCTAGACAACTAGACCCTGCAAAACTGTAGACTGCTACAATACTAACACTCCAGGCACTTCATGACACTTCATGGTGTCACTGGTGCAATAGTGACATGAAGCTTTTGGGGTAAATAACGGCTTTATATTGGATCTAAGGCCTGCTCCACAGGAAAGAATTCACGTCTGGTACTACAGACCTTATCAAAAGTCCATGGCTGCGACATCATAGGCCCTAGTAGAGAACCTATTGCATTTTTTCAAATGGAAGTGTTGTCAAACTGCCTTCTAAATATTTATGTTTATACCTAAGTATTAGTGCTTCGTTCACCTTTGGCTGTAATGGGAAGCAGTGCAGAAACTCACAGCTGGTCAAAGTGCTAAGAATATGTGACTGCTGGGTCATTCAATCCCAAGAAGGACATTTACGTCAACCATCCCAAGACTCCTCCTGGAACATAGTAGGAGAGAAAGTAGCAAGAATGTGAGAGACAGAGAACAGGGAGGACTGTATTGAAATGCTCTTTCCTGAATATGACATAGCCTTTGAACTCATGAACTCACAGGAACTATAGAGATGCCTGGAGAAGACCTACCCATGGTCAAGTCAGCAAGATCAGCCAACATTATACCAGACAACACTAACTGAACTGAGTGGGTTATAAAGTGTGTGTGTGTGTGTGTGTGTGTGTGTGTGTGTGTGTCAAAGGCAAGTGGATCCCATTAGTCTGAGACCAGTCTGATCTACACTGATCTACATAATTGATTCAAAGCCAGTAAGAACTACTTAGTGAGACCTTATCTCAAAATAACAACAACAATAAAAAAATGATAAAAGAGGACATAAAGGTTGGGGAGATGTTAGGATTGTCTGGCGGATATGACAAGAGGGAGTTAGGGGTTGGTATGTATCATATACATTGTATATATGTACAAAATTGTCAAATAATCGATAAAATATATTCTTAAAAAAGAATGCTTTCCATAATGATGTGGTTTTTCCAGAATTTGGTGATCCAATTAGAGACAAGAAAAGAAATTTTAGGAGATGGAAGTCACAGTGCAGCATTGTGAAATTTCAAAATATCGAGGAGAAATTCCAAAAGAGAGAGGGGGGAAATATCATGCAAAGAATTGAAGAGCCCTGGAGTTGTTAGACTTCTCTGTAGAAATGCTAGAAATAGAAGACAATGGGAGAGAACCTTGGAACGTCAGACAGAAGGGATGTTTTCAATTTAAAATTTAATATGTAACTCAACTACTAATCGAATGTGACAATATGATGCATAGTTTCAGACCAACAAGTGGAAATGAAGAAGGCACGATAAAGTGAGAGAATTTTCTTTTTCTCCAGAAAATAAGCTACAAAGAAAGGAAATATAGTACCCGTGCAGGCCAGCTGACTGTGCACTGTAGTCATAATAATAAAATTATAAACATCGGTTGAAACTTGTGATGTTGTGGATGTCCTTGAAGACTAAGTGTAGGAGTGGTGTGGGGTAGGTAAGATAGAACCTTAGCACAGGAAGGCAGTAATACCCAAAAGTCAACAAGTCACCATGGAAATATTTGATTCACAAACGTGGAGCAAGCACTAAAGGTTTAAAGGCACAGTTGTAAGTGCTGAAATTAGTTTCCTCTAGGAAGTGAAAGATTAGGTTTAGGAGGGGTCAAATTTTGGAGTGGTATTTTACTATAAGCTTGGCGACACCACCTGAGTTTCTGAAGTCTGTAAAATTCCCATATACTACTGATATTTCCATAAACCAGTATATTTCTAACTGTATTCTAGATATTTACCTTTATCTCTACTGTCCTAGTTTGATTTCTATTGCTGAGATAAACACCATGACCAAAAACAACTTGGAGAGAAAAAAAGTTTATTTTGTCTTACAACAGAACATCGTGAAGGAAAGGGAATAAACCTTAAGGTCAGAACTGAAGCAGAGACCATAGGGGAATACTGCTTATTGTTTTGTTACCCAGAGCTTTCTAAATTTAAAGCCTGCTTTCTTATGCGAGCCAGCCCAGGATTTGGCTGGATGCATTTTCAGCCAGTTGGGCTCTGATGGAGGCATTTTCTCAGTTGGATTCTCTCTTCTCTGATGACCTCACCTTGTGTCAAGTTGACAAAAAAAACTAATCAGTATACCCACAAATAAGTGTTGCTTTTGCCTTAAATCAAAGAAGCTTCTTTTTGCCATAGGTAAGGCCTACTAGAGAGACCCACAACAAGTCAAAATGAAAAGAAAAAGGGACTATGGGCTGTCCAGCCTCAACTGATACATCTGTAATATCTGTAATACAACTCCTATACCTACGATACAGGGAACACTGGAGAAAGGGAGGCAAGAAAGAATGAAGAGTAAAAGGCCTGGGACATGGGACATCTGTTGGGGGAAAGCGTCTCCTAGCCATGAGAGGTAAAACAAACCCATAAGATTTCAACAGTATGGTCAACAAGACCAGCTAACGTGGACCGCATTTCTACTAGTAAGGAGCAATGGTGGCCTTATGTAGGAAAACCAAGACCTTTGATCCCAAGGCTGCAAAACACTGAGGATTGGTGGGGCATATCCTAACAAGACCAGCACACCAACAACACTAGTTGGCATGGAAGTGTACAGAGGGGGAATTTCACATGTTCCCATACGTACAAGAGATCAATGGCTGATGGGAGAAGGGAAAATTAGCTTCTTCCATGGACGCGCTCCCATATAAGTGTCTAACTGCAAGGGTTTAGCTTTGACTTCATGTACATAAGAGCAATACTAAATGGACTCAATAAGGTGTAGATACATGTATGTACACATATGTATGTATACATGTATTATGTGTAATGATAACAATTAAAGAGGAGTCTATGAATTAATGAAGTCATGGGAAGAGTTAAAATGAGAGAGGAGGGAAGTGATATAGATACAGAGATCATATACAAAGTTCTCAAAATATATAATAATCATGAAATTTATAAATGGTATTTGAGGCTATCATGCTATAATATCCCTGGCAAAATGTCATTAGAACTGGAACTATAATTAACATGCACAGTAGATTCTGTAAGCCCAGCTTATTGTGGACTGTATTTCTACTAATAAGAAGCAATGTTGGCCTTATGTAGGAAAACCAGGAACTTTGATCAGAACGCTGAAAAACACTAAGGATTTTGCAGGTATACATTCTAAACCAAGACATAATAGGATATATCAACATTGATTAACCTGTGGGGAAACAAATAGACAGAATGAATAACAAGGGAGAAGTTAAATAACCACTCTGTCCATATGCTTTCGGGGACAGATGCACACAGCTTTGGGAAGTTTTGGTAGGAAGGTGATAATTGCCTGGATTAAAACTGAGATACCAAGGACAATGTGCTCTTGAACCAACATGTGATGGGTGAGTCATCGTAGATGAGAGTAGAGACATGGAACAAATCTTGGGAGCTTTGAGAAAGTGAATAACTGTGCTTAAGTTCGAACACTTAACAGAAATTAACAGAACCTATAGTCCCAAGCTCTGGGAAAAGCCTTAACCAGATACTGGAGATTTAAAAGCCGTCAGTGTAAATGTGGTTAATCAAATTCTAAGCACCACCTGATGGGTAAAGAAGAAGATCTATAGAGAGTGCAGAGAGAAGAGAGGGAATAGCACAGGATATTTAGGAGTACCAACATATTAAATATGGGAGGAAGAAGAATCTGGGAATAAAAGAATGAAAAAAGGCTAGGGGTTGGCACATACTGGGAGTGACATTTGGACAGCAAACAGAAGCAGAGAAACATTTGGCAATATGATAGTAGTCAATTGATTGGCGTGCCGTTGAGAGAAACAGTATGAGTGAGTGTGTGGAGATAAGAAATATAAGCCACTAATGACCTTGAGTTATCCTGGTGGTCCTGTCCTGGGTTTACAAAAGCATGGAGACCTGAAAAAGGGAACAAGTCATGTGGAGAGCAACAGCCAGTCATTAGGCAGAGAGAAACCTTAAAACAGGCAGCTCTAAATGGGATGTCTCCATCGAATCCCTCTCCTCAGAGCTCGGGGAACACTGTGGAAGAGGCAGGAGAAGGAGTATAAGAACCAGGAAGGATGGAGGACATCAGGAGAGGAAGTCCCTCTAGGAGCAAGGTTCCTGTGAACCCACAGAGACTAAAGCTATAATCACAGGGCATGCATGGGACTGTACCAGGTCCTCTGTGTCTATGTTGTGGCTTTCAGCTTCGTAGTTTTATGGGACTCCTGAGTGTGGGAACCAGTAGGTCTCTGTCTGTTTCTTGGGCCTTCTCTTAGACTCTTTTCCTTACACTGGTTTGCCTGGTCTAACTTCAATATGATGGGTTTTGTTTTACCTTATAATTTCATTTTTGCTCTTTTGTTGTTATCTCTTAGAAGCCTGTTCTTTTCTAATTGGTGAGAGACAGAAATGGATGGGAGAGGGTAGGAACTGGGAGGAGTAGAGGGAGGGAAACTATAATCAGGATGTACTGTATAAAAACCTATGTATTCTCAATAAAAAGGGAGGGAAGACCGTACCAAACAAGAGTAAGGGAGACTTTAAGCTTTCGCTTCTAGAGCAAAGCTTTACTAGAAAGCAAGGAAACCATCGACCCTTTATCTGCATCTCACTCCCCGGCCATTCCTTTCCTGACTTCTTGTGAGTAAATCTAGTCAGACTTTTAGAAATTCCATAGTCCGATGTTGCCTAACTTCTGTTGTTACTGCTACAGACTGTTGATGATGTAACCCTCATCTATACCCCCCCCTCTCTCTCTCTCTCTCTCTCTCTCTCCTCACACTAACCTATATCAAGTAAGGGAGCTCACCAGCTGCATGACTCCATGTCTTTGACTATTGCCTGACCAGCTCCATTTCTCTATTTCCCTTGACCACTGAACATTTACCATACTTCAATGCCCACAGCAATAACATCATTGTTTAATGCTGCTTATGTTCCTAGAACCACGATAATGGGCTTGCTAGGCATGATCTAGCATCATACTTACCACAGTATTATGTATTTTATTTCCAAGTTGGTAGATCAATCAGAAATAACCTGGGGACAAGGTCACGTAGCATCCCTTGGGTCTAGCTGGGGACTTTCTCGCCTCTGTGGCAGCCAGGTCTTAGGGACCTGCACTTAGCATTACAAGAGAAACAGACCAAACCTCAACATGCAGAAATTAAGAAATCTTCTCTAACATTTTATAAATGATGAACCCAGGAATTGAATTTACCTGACTCTGCAGCCCTATCCATGACGTCAAGAATTTAATCAGGTCTCAAGAAGACATGCTATATGCTGAGACAGCCTGGATCATGAAAACAAGAATGCAGCCTGGTGAGTATTTTCATTCCCGGATCTCAGCATGTAATAATTCCCCCCCATACAAGCCACGGGGTCACTGAATAACAAAGGAAGCAGGGACTGCTCCCAAAGACGTTTCAGTCTAGTTGAGAAAAACCAGACAAATTGGTTTGAAACCACGATGAATGACCCAGAGTTGCATACAGTGAGCAGTCAAATGACAGTGCCGACCAGAAATGCTGTTAGGAGGAGAGGGGAAGATATTAAATCAAGCTCAGAGGATCAGAGAAGGTTGCAGAGGAGAATCCTGAGCCAGACCTTGAACAATGGCTCCAATTTCAACCGAAAGAGAAAGGGAAGGGCTACGAATCCAATCAGCCACTAGGAAATGAGGCTGAAATGTTCTTGATGAGAAGACAGGAAGTGAGATGCTCTCGCCATCTGATCTGGACCATAGCAGTTCTTCTCAGTGTGGAGATATCCACAGCCCGGCCAGGGACTGGTTCCCCAAGCTCAGTTAAAGATGCCTAGCTTGATGATGCTTTCATTATCCTCAGAGCTAATGAAAAGCTTCATTTCTGCAAGACATCGCCACATCCAACCGTTAGCCAATCCCAAGTATTCCACAATGTGTATTGCTGGATTTTTCTTATGTGATTCATGAAACCATCAGTTTGAAGGAGTAGACTTAAAACCCGTGAAGTTCCAACACAGTGTTGAACTAAACCCCTTTATAACTCTACTGCTGCCAAATTTACACAGAAGGATGAATTACATATACTCCTGTTTAGATGCTGCGAGATAGATGAGCTTATTAAATTTTCAGAGATGAAGTAAACTTAATTATTGAATTTTTTAAACTTCTTTATTCACCAAACCTTCCAGGATGATAAATGAGCACAGGGTTTCAGAAAAATGTCTTGTAAATGAAAATTTGTCTTTTTGGAAGGAGACATCATGCTCCTGGCTGTAATGAATTATAAGAGTAATAACTATTGTGTCTCTTTTAAGAAATGATAAAATAATGAGATGGTGTCTTTGCTTCGGCCTCTGCTGTGCTGGCTTAGTAAAATGACACACAGGATGATATTTGACTATGCTGGAGAGCGGAGATCTCAAGAGTGATGGGTAACTATGCCTCATAATCACAGGATACTGATGTTCCCAGACATCATCCAACATCATCTTTCTTGGCATTAGTGCTTAAAGAGTGTAATTACAAGTGATAGTGCTACCCACAGTCCTGCGTGGGCTTGCGAATGCTCATCTCGGGCTCATAGAGATGGCGTTATATTTGAGCGTCTGGAAATCTGAATGCATGACTCAACTCTCTCCTCCTTTGCACATAATGTCACAGCCAGCTCAAGCTCTGCTTGTAGTTGGATGTCTACTGCTAACTGCCAGGCAGGGAATATTTATGTGTTTAAATATAGTGAACAAATATTTGTGCCTAAAATGTAATGATCTGGATTTTAATTAATTTGGAAGATAAATGACAATACAAAAGGGTCGGTAAAGTAGAAACTAGTCTAAACAGAAGGGACAATGTGATCACATTTTTTTTTGCCCACTGTAATCATTTCAGGATCTTCCAAACAAGCATTTTATTAATTTTAATATATAACATTGGGTTGATTATACAGCAGAAACATCCAACTGACAGATTGTAGCTGGGGACTGCTAGACAGCCAGGTTTCCAACTCGGGCCAAATGTATTTGTAACTGATTTCAGGGTGACCCATGCAGACATCCATTTGCATGTAGTAAGTCACAGATTGGCTTTAGTAACTTGGCAAAGAAAAAGAAAGCTTTGGGTATTTGTTTGCGTGTTTGTGATGCTCAAGAAGGTCTGAGAAACATCAAAGATTAGAGAAAGAGTGAGAGTAACAGCCCCATGTGACAGCTGTGGAGAGAAGAGGGAGACAAGGAAGAGAGGTGACTCAGGCAGAGGCTGTAAGAGGCATGGCATGACCACTGAAGGATCCGGGCAAGAATGTCAAAGTACTCACAGGTTCAGGCACTGGAAGGACTGCTTTTAGGCAACTTGGGTGATTGCTTCCGCTGATATTTTCCTGGAGAGCAGCCACAGCAAAAACTGGAGGCATGGGTAACCATAGGTTCCTTGTTCCTGTGCATGCGAAGAAAACCAAAACCTTCAGGAGTCTACAACGAGATCTTAAAGAAGCCCACATGATAGACGATAGACAGTAGAGTTAATAAGTCTGTTTCTGATCATTTTTTTCAGCAATGGATGGCTCTTGTATATAATAGAATATAAGGTGCATTTATGAGTATAGCATTAAGTGTCAACATGACATCTAAGCAAACTTTAGCTCCACTAGGCTTACTTGTAAACTGGTCTAAGCAGGAGCCTCTCTGCATGAATATCAGTAGTAGGCATCTCTTTGAGATGCTGAATTCTCTTCTCTGCTGTTATTTTTGTAGGCCATTGTACTTTTTCTATACAATACATGATTAGGTGTTTTTTTTTTTAGTGATCACCTTGGGAAAAGCATCCCATGAGGATGTAAAACATTTCCCTTTTGAAGCTCAATCCATGATTTGATTCTGCACTTCTCATTTACATATGATATCACTGACAGCTCAACTCTGCAAGTAGAAATTTATATCATTAGTTTCAACTACTGTTGTTCATGGTCGTGACAAATTTCAAATGGGTAGCCATGTGTCACTTGGAAAGGACACAGTCTGAAAAATACAATCATAGGTGATTCTTGCTATTGTGGGAACATCATAGGTCATACTTACACAGTCCAGATGCCTTATGACTATGTTATGTCCTAAGGACAGTGTTATATAGGTACTCTGTCATTGATAAAATAACGGTGGGCAGTGTATAACTCTGTATGGCTTTGACTAAACAACTAATCCTGCATGTACAATTTACATGCTGCCGCTCTCTGATTTTAGTTTGCTTACTATAATTTACTAAGATTCTATTTAATAAAAGATTGGATTCTATTTGATCAGATAAGGAAAAGGAAGACTACTTTTGCCCTCAACTTTTCTATTTCTTCTTGTGCTGCAGATTCAAGCCACTGCAATCAGGCACCAAAAAGAAGTAAAAGGCATATAGTTTTGGAACAACTAAAACTCTCTTAATGATAGCCAATATGATCATGGAACACAAAAATTCTAAAACTTTTACCAAAAATCTACTGATACTGATACACATACATAAAATCAGGAAGGTGTCAGAATATCAACTATTATTTAAAATCACCAACTGTACTTCTATATAGAATAAATAAATCATTTTAAATGAAAATTTCAATACACTACTTAATCTGTCACTAAAAATGACATCAAATACTTTGTATTATTTACCTTATTTATTTTTTTAAATTTTGTACATATACTTTATTCAAAATCACCCTCATCACCCTCTCTCATCAAATACTTAAGGCCAAAGTATTCAAATTGACTGAAGTGTGTTATATGCATGTATGGGTATCCAAGAGTAAAACTCTTTCATACTAAATCATATAGTAATAATTTTTTAAACAAAATAAAACATACTTAAAATTTAATTATATATACTTTTATATTATTGAAAACTCCAAAATATTCCTAGAAGAAATTAAGAAGTATAACACATTAACAAGAAGGATTCAACATTATCAGTCATCAAATAGCTTGAAGACTACTCCATCTCTAAATTCCCCCAACCTAGGTTGGGACCACTCTGTTGAGACAACTAAGCTAGACTGCTGTCTTCCATCTTCTCTAGCAAGTCCTGGTTTTTGTTTGTCTAGCATGATTCTTGTTTTGTTTTTCTATGCCTTTATTTAGGTGTTCATCCCAAAGCATCTCCTATACTTCAGGTACCTTATTTCCTCCACTGAGTCACCTTCCTGGAAATCCCCATTTGTGGTAAAATCAAGGTATAAAAATTACAAATTAATATGATAAAACCATTTTCTAATTCAAAAAGCCTAAGTTTACATAGAACTTTTGGTCATAGGACAAATCATTTGTGACTTTTTTTTTTGTTGGGGGTGGGGGGAATAAGATCTAAGGAACACTTAGTGTCCTGACCTGGCATGATAGTCAACAAGGCCCCTGGACCACCTAGGAGAGAATGGGGGACAAGAGATGCAAGAGACAGACAGCAGGACAGAATTCTGATCAAGCTATCAAATTTTATTCTTTTACACACCACAATATAAAGGAAAGCAAGCCGGATGTAGGGGGCAAGCATTGTCTCCGGGAAACAGTCTCTCAGGGGCTAAACATTGTCTTTAGGGAGTAGTCTCTCAGAATTGTCTCTCAAAATCTCATGGGAAAGCTGGCTGGATTTCAAGGTAGCTGGCTAACTAAAACAATCACCACAAGGAGGTGAAGTGGAAAGAGATTGCTATAGTAACCTAACTGCAGATGAGCTCTGTATGTTCTAACCAACTCAGGTAAGCTCTGTATGTGCTGACACCTTGCAACTTGGCTAACCTGAGAGCTGATATTTTTCCTTCTAAAAGCAGGCTTGAGCATGTAAGATGACTGAAAGGAGGAGTTTTTGAGATCTATGTGAGAATGCCTCCTGGCAACTTAGTCTTCCATATTCCTGTCCCAACACAATTCATAGTATGCTTCTATGAGTTTTTAAAGAGAGAGCTGATGTGAGGCCAATTTCAAGTATTGGAGAGGACACCTGAAAGGTTACTTCCATGAGTATTCATATAATAGCAAATAAAAGATGGTTCATCAGTTAAGAGCACTGACTGCTCTCCTAAAGGACCAGTGTTCAGTTCCTAACATTCATGAGAAGGCCCCCAATCATCTGTGACTCTAGTTCCAGGAGAACCAATACCCTCTTCTGGTCTCTTCAGATATTCCATCACATGTGGGATAAAACACCCACAAACACTTTAAAAATTAAGTGAAAAATCATAATAATAAAGAATGCACACAACTCTACTAAAGCAATTAGCTTCTACACACATACTGAGTCCCTCTAAAGAATGTTTGTCAACCGCCAGCCCATGACAATGCCTTGAGATACATCACTTTCCCTAGCATGACCAAAAGCACCCACAGTTCCTCCTCTTTAAGATGTCGTGCCTCCCTTATCTCCATTTCAACTGGGGTCAGAATATTAACTATCACATGAACTCACCAACTGCACTTCTATATTATATCAGTAAACCATTTTAAATGAAATTTTCAATAAACTGCTTCACCTGGTACTTAAAATGGCATCAAATACTTTGTATTTATTTACCTTATTTATTTTTTAAATTTTTCATATATTTGATATATATATATATCAAAATCACCCTCATCATCCTCTCCTATCAAACACTTAAAGCAAAAGTATTCAAAGTGATTGGAGTTTTCTAGAAAACTTTTCTTGAAAAGTATTTTAGTTTCCAATAGAACCAGAGAGAGAGAGAGAGAGAGAGAGAGAGAGAGAGAGAGAGAGATTAGTTCTCATTCTCATTATTCATTTTTTGTAAAATATAATAATCTTGGCAGTGTAATGTGATGATATTATTTATACAGACAAAATTAATATTTTAAATATTACATTATAGTTCATCAATAATTTTCACACATGATTATAAACATGTAGGTAAGGAGTTTACTAATACCCCAAATGTAATAGCAATCATGGTGTCCACTGAGGAAAGAAGAGGAAAAAACATTTCAGTCCATGCCAAGCTGATACTGAGAGGAAGAGTCAGAAGCCAATCCATCCACGTGGATTGTTCAACTCTGAAATGAGTATTATCTAAAGATTTTTGCTGAAATATTTTTTAAAGCTGAAAGGGAGAAGATGGTGTAACAATGAAGAACAAGAGGTGGGCGTGTGTGGAGGCAGACACCCACAGAATGAGCTATGATGTCTTCTAGATTAAAGCCATCCCCGCCTACCAGTACTTCAGAGACTATTTAAATGCTGGAACAGCAGAGAAGAAGCCCAGAATTCATTCCCTGAATTTCTTTTCTTTTTTTTTTTTTGTAGATATATTTTTTTTCTTTTCTAAATTCTTTGTTTACATTCCAAATGCTTTCCCTTTCTCAGTTCCCCGCTTCCCCATATGTCCCATAAGTCCTTTTCTTTCCATCCATTCTACAATCATTCCCCCTCCTTTTTCTCTGTCCTGGTACTCCCCTACAATGCTGGATCAAGCCTTTCCAGGATCAGGGCCCTCTTCTTCCTTCTTCATGGGAATCGTTTGATATGCTAATTGTGTCTTCAATATTCAGAGCTTCTGGGTTAATTAATATCCACTTATCAATGATTGCATTCCGTATGAATTCTTTTGTAATTGAGTTACCTTGCTTAGGATGATATTTTCCAGTTCCAACCATTTACCTAAAAAATTCATGAATTCATTGTTTTTAATTGCTGAGTAGTATTCCATTGTGTAAATATACCACATTTTCTGTATCCATTCCTCACTGAGGGACATCTGGGTTCTTTCCATCTTCTGGCTTTAATAAATAAGGCTGCTATGAACATAGTGGAGCATGTGTCCTTATTGCATGCCGGGGAATCCTCTGAGTATGTGCCCAGGAGAGGTATGGAAGTGTCATGTCCAGTTTTCCGAGGAACCGCCAGACTGATTTCCATAGTGCTTGTACCATCTTACAGTCCCACCAACAGTGGAGGAGTGTTCCTCTTTCTCCACTTCCTCGCCAACACCTGCTGTCTCCTGAGTTTTTAACCTTAGCCATTCTGACTGGTGTGAGGTGAAATCTCAGGGTCGTTTTGATTTGCATCTTTGACAAAGGAGCTGAAAACATCCAGTGGAAAAAAAGATAGCCTTTTCAACAAATGGTGCTGGCTTAATTGGAGGTCAGCATGAAGAAGAATGCGAATTGATCCATTCTTATCTCCTTGTACTAAGCTCAACTCCAAGTGGATCAAGGACCTCCATGTAAAACCAGACACACTGAAACTAATAGAAAAGAAACTGGGGAAGACCCTTGAGGACATGGGCACAGGGGAAAAGTTCCTGAATAGAACACCAATAGCTTATGCTCTAAGATCAAGAATTGACAAATGGGAACTCTTAAAATTGCAGTTTCTGTAAGGCAAAGGACACTGTCAAAAGGACAAAACAGCAACCAACAAATTGGGAAAAGATTTTCACCAACCCTACATCTGATAGAGGGCTAATATCCAATATATACTAAGAACTCAAGAAGTTAGACCCCCCAGAGAACCAAATAACCCTATTAAAAATGGGGTACAGATCCAAACAAAGAATTTTCACCTGAAGAAATTCGGATGGCTGAGAAGCACATTCCCTGAATTTCTCTCGCTAGACCATTGAGCACAATAAAGACACCTTAATATCCCAGGGTGATCTTGTTAACAACAAATAGAATATTTAAAGAATATATTATAAAATGAATAAAATTGGCAATATTGCAGCTTTCTTTAATCTACCTTCTGAATCATAATATGGAGGCTTTGTACTTTAGGTTAACCAGCCATGTACCTTTGAGGTCGGTCATTTATGTTTCTCATTAATTTCAGTGTTGCTTTGCATTATATTCAGAAGACAATAAAACAAACAAATTCACTTCGTGCTTTGAAATAGCTGCTTGGATCTTTCTACTTTCTCTGCACAAATAGCTTTGCTGCTTTATACCTTCATTTGGTGGGATTTCAATAAGACATCTAAGTTGTTAAAAAAAAAGATTGTCAGACATGTTTTCTTTGATTCAATATTGAATGAAACTAAAAATGCACCAATTGAGTCTTGTATTTGTCTCATATTTTCTAGACTATGAGAATATGGAATGTGAAAATATCAGATGTTTTAAAATAAAAAGTCATATCCCGAAGTAGCTTCTATCTGCTTCATGATAATTCTGCCATCTCTCGTGTTGTTTTAGAGAGTTGTGGTTAAAAAAATAATAATAATAACAGTAAACTATTTCCCCTGTGGTGCTATAGCACTGAGCAATATCTCATGGCCTACAAATGCTCTTAAGAAGTTAGTAGTAGGTTCTGGGTAAGATAGAAAATAGAACTTGCACTTGTGACTACTGAAAAGAAAACTTGGGAAGACTAGACTTTGTTGCAAAGTGAGAAGGACAGGAAGTGTTTCCAGGGTTCACAAAAGCACAGAGAGGATGCTTAAGAGATCTGGGTAAAGGACAGATAACACAGAAGGGAGCCAAGCTGAGCGTAGCTGCTGCTTCGTGGCTCACTGCAGAGAGAAGCTTTCCGGAAAAGCAAGCCACTTAGGTTTGGTATAAAGAACCAGACCTTCTAGATCTCTGTACAAAGCCAAACCCCACCCCCTCGAAGACTCAAAACTCACTGTGGGTTTGGCAATATGGTAGTTCTCTGGTGATAGGTTGGCAGTTGAACAGAAGCCCCGCTTTGTCACTATGACTTGGAAAGCAGGAACTGGGTGCCATTTTCCAGTCTATTTCATGCAACTGAGCTACTGTAGGATTTGTCGGGTGCAGTTGACAGCAACCACAAGAAAGCAGGCTGAAGTTTAATCTACCACAATGCCAGGATAATCACGACCTGGTACCGGTTGAGCCTAGGAGGGTCAGGCAGTGACAAGCTGAGAAGTGAAGAGGGCAGGCCGGTCCAGCTCAGCCAAGTGCACTGGGAAAAGCCATCTCACCTTCCAATGCTCGCAAAGCTAGCCACGCCAAAATAACCCTGGAGTTGAATAGGCCTGAGACTGAGGTCAGCGTGAAGGTCAGGCCTTGGAGCCACCTCTTTTCTCTGCTGTTCACTACGGTCACGTCCAAAATCCTGAAGTACCAGCAGTCTTCTTTCTTCTTATTACTTTTATTACATATTTTCTTTATTTACATTTCAAATGTAATACCCTTTCCTTATTTCCCCTTCGAAAGCCCCCTGTCCCATCCCCCCTCCCCCTGCTCACTAACCCACCCACTCCTGCTTCCCTATCCTGGCATCCCCCTACACTAGGGCAACTAGCCTTCACAGGACCAAGGGCCTCTCCTCTCATTGATGTCTGACAAGACCATTATCTCTTATGTATGTGGCTGGAGACATGGGTACCTCCATGTGTGCTCTTTGGTTGGTAGTTTAGTTCCTGAGAATTCTTGGGGTACTTGTTTGTTCATATTGTTGTTCCTCCTGTGAAACTGCAAACCCCTTCAGCTCTTTGGGTCCTTTCTCTAGTTCCTCCATTAGGGACCCTGCACTCAGTCCAATGGTTGGCTGAGAGCATCTCCCTCTGTATTTGTCAGGCACTAAGAGAGTCTCTCAGGAGACAGCTATATCAGGCTCCTGTCAACAATAACTTCTTGGCACCCACAATAGTGTCTGGGTTTGGTAACTGGTGGAGCATTCTCTAGAAGGCCTTTCCTTCAGTTTCTGCTCCAGACTGTCTCTGTGTCTCCTCCCATGGGTATTTTTTCCCTCTTCTAAGAAGGACCAAAGTAGCCACACTTTTGTCTTCCTTCTTCTCGAGATTCATGTAGTCTGTGAATTGTATCTTGGGTATTACTAGCTTCTGGGCTAATATTCATGTATCAGTGAGTATATAGCATGTGTGTTCTTTTGTGATTGGGTTACCTCATTCAGCATATTTTCTAGTTCCAATCATTTCCCTAAGAATTTCATGAATTCATTGTTTTTTATAGCTGAGTAGTACTCCATTGTGTAAATGTACCACATTTTCTTTATGCATTCCTCTGTTGAGGGACATCTGCATTCTTTCAAGCTTCTGGCTATCATAAATAAGGATGCTATGAACATAGTTGAGCATATGTCGAGCAAGTGTCCTTATTACATATTGGAGCATCTTCTGGGTATATGCCCAGAAGCCATTTGTTGAAAATGCTGTCCTTTTTCCACTGGATGGTTTTAGCTCCTTTGTCAAAGATCAAGTGACCATAGGTGTGTGGGTTCATTTCTGGGTCTTCAATTCTATTCCATTGATCTACCTACCTGTCACTGTACCAATACTATGCAGTTTTTATAAAGATTGCTCTGTAGTATAGCTTGAAGTCAGAGATGGTGATTCCACCAGAAGTTCTTTTATTGTTGAGGATAGTTTTCATTCTCCTGGGTTTTTTGTTATTACAGATGGATTTGGAAATTGCCCTTCCTATCATTATGAAGAATTGGATTGGAATTTTGATGGGGATTGCATTGAATCTGTAGATTGCTTTAGGCAAGATGGCCATTTTTACTATATTAATCCTGCCAATTCATGAGAATGGGAGATCTTTCCATCTTCTGAGATCTTCTTCAATGTCTTTCTTCAAAGACTTGAAGTTCTTGTCATACAGATCTTTCACTTGCTTAGTTAGAGTCACCCCAAGGTATGGAATATTATTTGTGACTATTGTGACAGGTGTTGTTTCCCTGATTTTTTTCTCAACCTCTTTATCCTTTGAGTAGAGGAAGGCCACTGATTTGTTTGAGTTAATTTTATATCCAGCCACTTTGCTGAAGTTGTTTATCAGGTTTAGCAGTCTTCTTGACATGCACAGTTGCATCTCCTAGGTGGAAGGACTTATACCTCAGTGTTGAGATTCTGAAGTGTGAGAATCTGAAGACAGCTCCTCTGTCTGTACAGCCACAGGGTGGTTGCTTCCCATACCCCCAGGCACCCCTAGGAGACGCCCTTAGGTAAGACATAAATCCCCTCAGAGGATGTAAGATGAAAGAGGCCACAGACTACACAAAGGAGTGTAGCACAACACCCATTTACCCAAAGAAGGGAAGCAAGATCTAGTAGACAGTACCTACTGGTCCAAAACATAGTCAAAAAAGTATAAACCACCGAAAGACAAGTTTTCACAAGTTCAATGGCCCCTTGCCTGGTATAAATTGCTAGGCTCCAATTTTCTGCAAACTAGAAATAAGGTCATTTTGTTTTATATTTTTGGCCATTCCCTTTACTACTCTTTTTAAATGGTATTTTTAATTTACTACATTTTTAAGATTACTTAATTATTTTTAATCTCCCTATAATTTACCCACCCCCTCTTTCCTTTACTCTGCTTTCGGTCACATTTTTGACATTTCTTTATTGACTTTAAACCTCACGTTTCAATAAACTGTCATTCAACTCTTACATTTATCTAATACTGTTTTGAAATGCCTTAATATTAGGAAATTATTTGGTTTTTCCTTCTTTTTCATCATCTTTTTCAGATCTTCTACTTTTCTGTCTTCCCTGCCATAGTATATCTCGCTAGTGGTCTTTTTCTTTTTGTTTACATTGACTTGTTTTTTCTTCGAATGAACTCCAGAAGGTTCTTAATGGATTTTTTAAAACTAATATTTTAGAAAAAGTTGAAAATGTAGAGGAAATGGATGAATTTCTAGACATATTTGACCTACAAAAATTAAGTTAGGGACTGAAGGGATGGGTCAACAAATGAGAGATCTTTTCACCCAAGTCTGATAACAAGCTCAGATTCACATGGTGAAGAGAGAACCACTCGCTTTAACTTGTCCTCTGCCCTCACCTGCCCATGCAGAGCTGGGGGGGGGGGGGAAGGGGCAGGGGGAGGGGCACTGTTGAAAGTATAAAAGGAAACAAGAGAGAGGAGAAGACTATGAGGTTTGTTATTGTTTTGTTTGTTTGTTTGTTTGTTTGGGGATTTTTTTGTAACAGGAGGAATGAGAAAAGAGAATAATGTAATATATGTGTAGTGGAGGTAAAAGATGGTGTCTCTACCAGGAGGTGAACACAAATGGATCTTGATGAGTTGGAGCCAGCCTGCTCTACCTAGTGAGTTTCAGACCAGCCATAGCTACCCACCAAATCCCTGTCTCTAAATTAATTAGTTAATTAATGAATGAACTAAAAGAAAGAAGATGAGGAGACCATTTGGGAAGAAGATAGCCAGCAAGAAAGGGGCAGGGGAGAAGCAGGGTAGAGTTTTAGAATAAAATTAATAAGAATCAAGTATAATGTGTGCATATGAAAATGTGGTGATCAAACACATTATTTTGCATTACATCTTAATATTTTTAATATCTCTCTCTCTCTCTCTCTCTCTCTCTCTCTCTCTCTCTCACACACACACACACACACACACACACACACACACACAAACACACACACACCCATTATCACTATAGCCGACCACTAAAAGTGGCCCAGTTTGGGCTGAGGGGCCAAGCATACAGTGTAGCCTTCTATCGTGGCATGAATTGTCACTTGCTAGTAAAATAAATAAACGTATCAACGTCAGCAGTAGTGAGCAGCGTCAGGAGTCAGTGTGGTGGTTCTATGAAAGAGAGATAGGAGATTGGACTAGAAGTAGAGACCTCCAATGGTACCTACGAAAGGAGTTGTCCTAGTGTAGGAGATTGGATTAGAAGTGGAGACCTCCAATGGTACCTACGAAAGGAGGTGTCCTACTGCAGTAGGTTCAGAGGAAGGACGGGGCTGAGATATGGCGAGTCCTGGCCGATCACCCGGGAAAGACGCTCTTGCATCTCTCCCAGCTGCACTGCTTCCCCACAAAGCAAGACAACACTGATAGAGGGCTGAGTGAGGCTTCAAGAAACTGCAGGATTCCATCAGGAAGGGTGAAGGAAGTAATTGTGTTCGCCATATATTCATGTGATCAAGAATTACAAAACCTACTTGGTAATATTGTCTTCAGAAGTATTGGGAAGAGGGCAACACAAAAGTTTTTCAGTCTGATGAAGGAATGGGAAGTGGATACAGTGAAGTTTATAGCCAATAAGTAAGTAGCAAAATAAGGGAACAGCTGAGCTAAATAGATGACCGGCAAGTGCATATGCTAGGGTTAAAAACTCTATTAAAAAACATATTATATGAAAAAGTAGAAAAGAAAAAGTAAAAAAGAAAATCCACTGTGGGAAATTTACATATGACCTCGGCAAAATCAAAGCAGACAAGAAAATGTAAAAAAAAAAAAATAGTAACAATACAGAGACATCTTATTCAGTATACAAAAATTATCAAAGGAAAATGTAATGTCAGATGTTGACTGATTTCCTTGGTACATGGAAGACGAGTCTTAAGACATAGGAGTTAAATCCCCCTGCATTCTTGGAGATTTCCAATATACTCAAGCCAAGGAGTTCTCATTTGCTTAACTGCTCTTTTTCACTATTCTTTAAGATATTAAAAAGTAACTATGGCCCACTTCAGATTGCTTTGGCAGTGGGATGCATATGCATAATACAGTTTCATAAAACTTTGAATTCAAATTACATTTCTCTTTACATACATAGCCTACCTTTATTTAAATACATTTATTTTAATTTCACCCCTCAGCAGTTCAGTTGTTCAAATAATTCATGCATAGATTGCTTAAATTTAAGCTCTTTGTATGGGAGTAAGGTAAATGGTTAGCACAAATTATATTTACAATAACACAGGGCATCTGGGGGACTTCTTTGAATTGAGCGCATTTTAACTAGGTTTCTCGGGGCCTGTGGGTAGAAAAGCAAGGCTCATTTCGGTGTTTTGAAGCAACTAAGTCCCTGTGTACAGAAGGAAGCAAAATGCTTAAAATTGATGGCTGGATTCTGCTCACCCAGTGCCCTTAGTAGGGCCTGTCCTCAACACCTCCTACAACAATGCCTTCCCATGGGAATATGCTGAGCTGAAGTGCCCAGGGACAACATATCAAGCAGGGTTTGGTTAGAAATGCAAAATGCACTATAGGCATTTGACTTTACAAATATGAGCCCTGGATGAACGGAGAGGATGCTGTTTTGGGGTCTTGTGCTCTACTCTGAAGCCTACATAGGTAAGACAGGCTCTAACAGGAGAAGTAAAAGATGACTATAAGCTTGTAGGCAGGGGATAGCACACACCAGAAGTTACGAGGTTGAGGTGGCCATCTAGAAGCTTCTAGAATGTTCAGGAATGTCCTCTATGAATGTGGGATCTCCTTATCATCTCACTTCATACACACCTAGACAGGAAGCTTAAGGAAGATGCCATCAGAGACATGTTTTAGCTCACAGTATCAGGGGATAGTTGTTGAACTTAGCACAAGTCGATTCCATGAGTACTCAAGCAAAACCTATGTTTGGAATAAGCTGCTCCTGGCAGTGTACAGTACAAAGAAAGGAGAAGGGATGGAGTATGAGAAACTGTTGTAACTGGTTTGGTGGTAAGGGAAACAGAACGTGGGGTGGTAAAGGGTAATGAAAGTCAAATGGTTTCTGCTTTGTGTTTCAGGGAGAAGAGATGCAATGTGATAGTTACATGCTTATGTATATAGCAGGAAGCATAAACTGATACTCCAGGATGGAGAAAAGCCATCTGCAAGGACAAAGCACTTAGAAAGGTCAGGGGGTTGCAATTCCTTAGGAAGAACATTATCAACCAACCAGAACCCCCAGGATTAAACAACCAACCAAAGAGTACACTTGGAGGGACCCATGGCTCCAGCTACATATGTAGCAGAGGATGGCTTTATCTGGCATCAGTGGAAGGAGAGGCCCCTCCTCCTGTGGAGGATGCTGCAGCATAGGGGAATGCTAGAGGGGGAAGGTAGGAGTGGGGGTGGGGTGGGGTGGGTGGAGGGGCACAGCCATGGAGGCAAAGGAGAGGGGGGATGGGATGGTGAGTTTACAGAGGAGAGACCGGAAGGGCGTCAACATTTGAAATGTAAATAAATAAAATAATCAATTATTAAATAAAAAGGAAGGTCAGAGGATAGGACCAGGTGCCCAAGCAGAGAGCTTAGCTTATGAGAGAACAGTAACAACCTCCGTGACAGAGGAGAGACAGGAAGCTGAGGGTGGGCAGCAGGACTGCTCAGCCCACAACTTAGTGGCCCTAAGCAGAGCCCGTGTGCCTCAGCACCTGTACAGTGCTGACCCTGGGCAGCCACTCAGGACGGGTTCACAAGTAAGGCCAGAAGGCAAAGGTAGAGAGAATGAGAAATAACCGAGAAAAGTGTATCATCATTTCCTGAGGACTCCATGAAAGCTCCATTCAGGAAGGGACCATCTACCCTAACGATTAAGGCATCACGCAAATGACATTTGTAAGAACTAAACAGCCAAGAGAATACAGTAAATCCTGGTAAAAAGAGAACATGTCATAGTTTGGTATTAAGCCAATTTCAAATCCAATCTCAAAGCACGTACTTCAAAATATAGATTTTTTTAAAAAATTCTCACATTAGTATTACTCAAAAGCAAGTGTGATTTAGGATCACTTTTCAATACCCTGTTTATTTTATTTTGGGAGGATCGAAAACAACCGAAATTGTCATTTGTTCCCCTGGTTTTTTCTCTCCTAGTTCTCCTGCCTCTCCTGGTACCTTCATTTAAAACCCGCCTCACAGGTGCTGTCAGATCACTAGGTTACAGCTTGAAGTGCAAAAGCAAATAATGAACAGTTCCTTTTTGTTAAAAGGGAGACTACATCCCCCTTGACTGCATGTGATGACAGCAGAGACAATGGAACTGGTTAGAATTTTCCCTCAGGGTATCTGTCTCTAATATGGAATAGACTCTTTGATCTCTTTTTTTTTTTTTTTGAAAGCGTGTCTGTTCTTTTTTTTTTAGCTTTCAATTTTTTTTATTCGATATAATTTTTTATTTACATTTCAAATGATTTCCCCTTTCCTAGCCCCCCACTCCCCGAAAGTCCCATAAGCCCCCTTCTCTCTCCCTGTCCTCCCACCCACCCCTTCCCACTTCCCCATTCTGGTTTTGCCGAATACTGTTTCACTGAGTCTTTCCAGAACAAGGGGCCACTCCTCCTTTCTTCTTGTACCTCATTTGATGTGTGGATTATGTTTTGGGTATTCCAGTTTTCTAGGTTAATATCCACTTATTAGTGAGTGCATACCATGATTCACCTTTTGAGTCTGGGTTACCTCACTTAGTATGATGTTCTCTAGCTCCATCCATTTGCCTAATTTCATGAATTCATTGTTTCTAATGGCTGAATAGTACTCCATTGTGTAGATATACCACATTTTTTGCATCCACTCTTCTGTTGAGGGATACCTGGGTTCTTTCCAGCATCTGGCAATTATAAATAGGGCTGCTATGAACATAGTAGAGCATGTATCCTTATTACATGGTGGGGAATCCTCTGGGTATATGCCCAGGAGTGGTATAGCAGGATCTTCTGGAAGTGAGGTGCCCAGTTTTCTGATTTCCAGAGTGGTTGTACCAATTTGCAACCCCACCAGCAGTGGAGGAGTGTTCCTCTTTCTCCACACCCTCTCCAACACCTGCTGTCTCCTGAATTTTTAATCTTAGCCATTCTGACTGGTGTAAGGTGAAATCTCAGGGTTGTTTTGATTTGCATTTCCCTAATGACTAATGAAGTTGAGCATTTTTTAAGATGCTTCTCCGCCATCCGAAGTTCTTCAGGTGAGAATTCTTTGTTTAACTCTGTACCCCATTTTTTAATAGGGTTGTTTGGTTTTCTGGAGTCTAACTTCTTGAGTTCTTTATATATATTGGATATTAGCCCTCTATCTGATGTAGGATTGGTGAAGATCTTTTCCCAATTTGTTGGTTGCCGATTTGTCTTCTTGATGGTGTCCTTTGCCTTACTTCATCTGGAACAACAAAAAAACCCAGGATAGCTAAAACTATTCTCAGCAACAAAAGAAAGTCTGGGGGAATCAGTATCCCTGACCTCAAGCAATACTACAGAGCAATAGTGTTAAAAACTGCATGGTATTGGTACAGTGACAGGCAGGAGGATCAATGGAACAGGATTGAAGATCCAGAAATGAACCCACACACCTATGGCCACTTGATCCTCGACAAAGAGGCTGAAAACATCCAATGGAAAAAAGATAGCCTTTTCAACAAATGGTGCTGGGTCAACTGGAGGGCAGCATGCAGAAGAATGCGAATTGATCCATCCTTGTCTCCTTGTACTAAGCTCAAATCCAAATGGATCAAGGACCTCCACATAAAGCCAGACACTCTGAAGCTAATAGAAAAGAAACTGGGGAAGACCCTTGAGGACATCGGTACAGGGAGAAAGTTTATGAACAGAACACCAATAGCATATGCTCTAAGATCAAGAATTGACAAATGGGACCTCATAAAATTACAAAGTTTCTGTAAGACTCTTTGATCTCTAATGCTGTTACTTAATAAGCAATCTCAAGCCTAGCCTGCTGCTCCTAGAAACTGGGAATGTTGAAATCCCAGCCCCAAACACTTTCTTGTTCTCCCTAGAGCAGGGACCAGGCAACCAGGCGTCTTTAGCATAATTTAGCATCAATCTCTGACTGCCTTGGGAGGGCATCAGCCCTTACTGCTCTGTGGTCCTCTCCACCTGGCTCTTGCCTAAAACCCTTTCGCTGAATATCTCCTTGTTAGCTATTTCACAAGTCAGGAATCCTGTTGTTTCCTAAGCGTGTTAAATCATGTGAATCCCCTGGTATGCTCATAAAATATATGATTCTCTCAGAATCCTCCCTTGGATGTCATGAATCGATAGGTCTGGGACGGAGCCCAGGCTGCTCCATTAAAATGTAAATGCCTCAAAGCAGATATGAGAACTCGGGGCTGCTGTTTTATTCATTTCGTTTGTTTATTTCTCTCCTCTTTCAGGGAATCGGAGGGTGCGAGCCACAAAGTGGCCTGAGAGAAACTTTGCCAGCTTCGTGGTGTGAGGATCATTATCCCAAGCTGTCTGTCACGACTCAGCTGGGTAACCATAGAAACACTGAGCCCCACTCCTAACACACCTGCACTGTAAGAGCTCCGGGGTCCACGGCCCCAAGGAGCCCTGTCCTGAGCAAATGCCAGAGGGAGACAGTCCTGTCTGCCATCTGTTAAAGGGTGAGTTGTATGCCCATGAAAGCTGAATGTCCTAACTCCTCCTATTATAGAATGTGACCTTATTGTGAACAGAAGGGGTCCCCTCTATACAGCGATGTGTTCCCATCCTCTCCTGCTCTTCCTTTCTTCTTCTTAATAATCCATCAAGCTGATGTGCTAACAGGGGAAGGACTATCCATTGAAACACCGTGAACCTGACGCCATACCCTTAAAAGGGATACAGACTCTCTGTCCCGAAGCTCCTCGGTTAGGGGTCATGACTTCTCCCTACTCACTGACAAAATGTTGACAGCTTTGAACTCAGACAAACACAGATGCTGTCAGTTTATGAATGCAGTGGCCCTGACATGTCTAGAAGGAACTGTTTGGCTCTAGTTCTCTCAATCTCTGGTTCTTAAAATCTTTCCACTCCCTCTTCTGCAGTTTTCTTAACTAGCCTGCTTCTTTTTGTCCTTATCTATCAGAGGAGGACAACTTTAAGTATCGATAACATCGTGTGTGTGTGTGTGTGTGTGTGTGTGTGTGTGTGTGTGTGTGTGATATTCATATAGCGATTTACTAAAATAGTATGTGCAATTGATAGCCCATTGCCAATTCTGAACTCATTAGGTATAGAATCTAGATAATGGATCTAGATCAAACTGAAATGTGAGGAATTTTCTTTATTGGGTTCATTGAGAAAGAAAGAGGTTCCCTGAGTATGGGCTGCACCACTTCATAGGCTGGGTCCTGAACTGATGGATGGACTGAGAAAGTCCATGCATGCGATTATGTCTGTCTGGTCCTGACCTGGATGTAATATGATGGCTTCAAGTTCCCGCTGCTGACTCCCCATAAGGTTGGACTCTAACCAGGAATTTTCAGGGAAAATAAACCCTTTTCCCCCTAATCTGCTAAAGATACTTTATCAACGCGATATAAAATAAACTGGGACACATATAAACTGCAATTAACATGGTGTCCGCTATACGGCAAGACTGAGAAAATGTTAGCGATTTCATTATCATACATAGCATATGGGATATATTTGCTCACCCTTATCTCTATGCACATATCTTACCATTATTATCATGGCTACAGTCTTCCTTATTATCAAGTCTTATATTTGGAAGGCATTATGGATGCTTAAAGTATATGGAATGATCCCTCGTTGGATATAAACAGGATGAAACAGAATGCTTGATAGCATAAAAGAAAGAAAAACAGAAAATTAAGAAACATTAAGGAAGCACTTATCCCAAACCACCCAAAAATGAATACCAACTCTAACAAATATAGGCATTTTCATCCACCTAGAACTCCAGAATACGATCTTATCTGGAAATAGGTTTTTTTATTTTTTTAAAGAAATTATTTGAGAGATGGTAACTTTGTATTCAGCCACACCCTTCATGTTATATGATTGACATTTTATGTATCTGATCATAAAGAGGCAAATATTCTTCTCCTTAGTTATAAAATCATAAAAATGGAGAGTGGAGATTTAAATACAGAAGGTCATTATTTAAATAAAATGGATAGAAGTTTTTTTAGTTAATAAAAACTATAATCAAATGTTAAGTCCAATTCTTATAATTAAACATTAAGTGGAATAAATTGATAATATAGTGGATGTACCACAAATTTAATAATACTATAAATACTGCAAGTCTTGGCCTTCCTATAACAACTTATTCCAATATTTCCCTCCCTCTGTACATGTTTTTTTTATGTATGAGTGGCCCTGGGTGTGTGGATGTGTACACTCACTAACTGAATTGGAGGGAAGTTAGGCCCCACCCTAACACAGTGAAACCTCATCTTACTTAGTGACATTGGTAAAGACTCTGTGTTCGAGTAAGATCACATTCTGATGTTCCGATCAGCACTATTCGACATTACACTACACTGAAGTCTCAAAAACAAACCAAATCTAGAAAACACTCTCGCCACTCTTCTTAGCCATGACAGGGTAAAGCAGAAAAGACCAAAACTTTGACATGTTGGGCTTTTTCTCCTGAAATATTCCCAAGGCAAATGAAAAAGTAAGATCTATAAACAATATACAATTAGAAATATCAAGGAACTATTGGGGCTGGGGAAAAGTTCAGGAGTGGAGCGTCTACCTGGTCCATGCTAGGTGCTGGGTTCGACCCCAGCACCCCAACCAACACAAACAACAGAAGGCAACAAGTAGTAACAGACGTGATGCTTTAGAAGTGATGCTGAGACACCATCTAATGACTCTCAAAGGAAAACCGTCCTTAAAGTATCACACAAAGGAAAGGAAATGAGCTGGACATTCAGCCCAACACCCAGGAAACAACGGAGTGAAGCTGGGAGAATAAAGAGCAAATGCAGAAAGAGACACAAAACATACAGCATCCGGAGGCAGCGGGGCGACTCTGCAGGTAAAGGCACCTGCCCACCACGCCCGACAACCTGAGTCCCATCCCCGTGAGCCTGTGGGGTAGGAGTAGAAAACAAAAGCCCACACGTTGTCCTCTAACAACATCAATCAATGTAAGTGGCAGAACGTCAAATACGGTAATAAAGTGGACAAATCTCCAACCAGGATCACTAACAGAAAGAGAGGGAGAACAGAAATAGATAGATCAAGAGGACACACAAATGCATTAATGGGAAATAACCACAGTAGAAAGGATTTTTGACTTTTGGAAAGTCAAAAATCTTGAACAAAACTGTATGCGCAGTGTGCCTGGAATCTCAGCACTGAGGAGCTAAGACAACAGAATCTCAAACTCAAGGCTGCTCTTGACTACGAAGTGTGGTGCAGTAGTCAAAACAAAAAAGGACAGATGTGCTCAGTAATATGATGAGGTAAATCTATCCCAAACACTAAGCCATCAACATTCTTCACAAGCCAAGCCAAAGTTTGTCTCCGCTATATGTATGGTCAAGTCAAAGATTCTCAGTCAGCCTTGTTCTCAAAGCCATAATGAGTAACATTGAACTTACACACACATACACTGCACTCTCTTCTGAGAAATGAAGGAGACAAGTCATTTTCCATGCAATAGAATTAGCACTTGGGTATCACTTAGGCATTTATTCCTCTTAAGTTATTTTTCTTTAATTTCGTGGAACTGTTTCTTTGTTTCTTTAAACTCTTCGAATTCTTTTCAAAAAAAAGTTTATAATTTCTTTTTTAATTCTGTGTCCTGAGATTCATGTAGATAGTTCTCATTGGCAAACATTTCTACAGGACCAGTGAGCTTTGGATAGGGCGATACTTACTTTATCTTTCATGTTGTGTGTATTTTTGCAAAGAGATCTGCCCGTGTGGACTTTTGTGAGTGTTGTGTCTGGTGTGGAGAGAGTAAGTTGGGGCAGCAGACAGAATATGTGAGTAGGTTAGGCCTCAGGGTTAAAAATGATGTGATGGTTTTTATATGCTCAGTCTGGGAGTAGCATGATTAGAGGATGTGGCCCTGTTGGAGTAGGTGTGTCACTGTGGGTGTGGGCTGTAAGACTCTCATCCTAGCTACCTGGAAGCCAGTGTTTTGATAGCAGCCTTCAAGCAAAGATGTAGAACTCTCAGCTCCTCCTGCACCATACCTGCCTGGATACTGCTATGTTCCTGCCTTGATGATAATGGACTGAACCTCTGAACCTGTAAGCCAGGCCCAACTGAATGTTGTCCTTATAAGAGTTGCCTTGGTCATGGTGTCTGTTCACAGCAATAAAACACTAACTAAGACAAATGGCTTGGATGGAAGAAAATCAGGTGGACCAAGACTTTCACGATAGTTCACTGATGCTCATGAATTTTCAGTGACATTCATGCTGGTGTTCATGATGTGGGACCTGGTGCATGCCTGGAGTGTCAGGGTAGACCTGGTGGGTAATAAGAGGAGCCTATAGAAGTTGGATATAGCATAAGATGAGCTTATAGGCTGCTGGGCAGACAGGATGGGTCCTGACGGAAGCCTTGAAGTTTGGTGTGACGAAGGCAGGGTAGTGAAACTAAGCTGGGAATGGCACAAGAAGAGAAAGGTCCAGGAGCCTCACTGACCTAGACCCTGGAGAGGGATGTGTAGGATCTTGAACGATTTGTTTTGATTTGATATCTGACAACTAACAACTAACAGAAGAACTAATTTGTTTGGCTGGTGATACAGTGTATGTGTACAATACACAGATGTAAGAAACTATCATTATTATAGCAGGTAGATTCTTATTCACGAGTTAAGAATAGAACTGCAAGCAGATGTTTTCAATAATAGTTCTAGTGTACCAAGTATAAACTAACTCGAATGAAAATTTGACTCTTACATCTCATACATAAAGATTATAAAATAGTATTATAAAGCGAAATAAGTCAGAAAACATGAAAGAGAAGAGTTAACGTTTCAAAGCCTAAGTGTTTAGCTAAACTAACAAATTTACTATTTAAAGCTTTAGTTGAATCTGGGAGTGAGGTTCAGTGTAGAGAATGTGTTTAGCTCTGAATTCTAAATTCATTAAAGGCTCTGAATTCTAAAACCAAAAATAAAGTAATCCAGCTGAAGGTAGGGAAGTCATTGTTTCAGTCCTTCAGAAGTCGCCTGGGGAAGTTATCAGAGAAATTCTACTAAAAATATACATGCTCTCTTTTTAAAATTAAAGGATAGAAAATAAAGACTTTAAAATATTCAAGTTAAGGGACTGGAGGGATGACTCAGAAGTTAAGTGAACTTCCTGTCTTCCAGAGAACCTGGGTTCAGTTCCCAACACCCATGTCTCAATGCTCACAGACACCTGTAACTTCAGTTCCAGGAGAAGATCTGATGCCCTCTTTTGACCACCACAGGCATTACATGCTTGTACTACACACACACACACACACACACACACACACACATATACACTCAGGTTCAAACACACATACTAAGAAAATTAAAAAATACATAATTAAATAAATCCTTCAAAAGAAAATAAAATTTTACTCAATTTAAGAAAAATTTGGAGAAGAATTTGATTAAAGAAAATCCTATCTAAAAAGAAATTTAGATGAAAATTTTGTAGATGGGGCTGGAGAGAAGACTCCACAGTTAAGAGTATTGGATGCTCTTCTAGAAGACCTGGGTCGATTCCCAGCACCCACGATGGCTGTTCACAACCATCTATTACTTCAGTTCCAGGGAATCTGATGCCATTTTATGGTCTATGTGAGCAGTAAACATACAAGTGAAAGACAGAAATACATGCAGACAAACATCTATGTACATAAGGTTTTTTCATTTAAATTTTATACATGATCAAAAGTGGTCAGTAGATATTAATGTAGTTACTATAAGTTAGAATTTTATTTTGCTTTAAAGACAAATAAAATCATTGCATATTCACTCACATGGAAAGGGCTAGAAAATATTGTATTAAGCAAGCTTAATCCTACTGTATCCTAGTTTTTAATCATTATTAGTGTGTTTATGTGTGAATGTATAGATGCCAGGAAACTAGAAGAGACTCATGAGAGGGGGTAACAGAACACATGTAACAAGAAAGCAGATGACAGAATGCCAAGGATAGATTCATGTGAGGAGAGTGGCAGGAACTGGAGTAAAGACAGGCAGTGGGGACAGATCAACAAAAACTAAATATGCATAAAGATGACCTAAGGAAACCCAACACTTTGGAAGCTAACTGAAAAAAAAATTAATTTGTAATCATATGGTTAGTGAATATCATTCCTATTAATCATAAAACTGACTCTAATAATATTAATATCTTACTAACTTGGTGATATAATAATTATATAAGTTATGAAAATTCAGGCTGGAGGACTATTTCATGAATTTTCCTATGTAAATTCCAGGTAAGCTATAGATTTCCTTGTCAGATAACATTGGAGCAGGGCAGAGCTTTGTAAGCAGTCCATCAAATATTAAGCTTTTGTTTTTCACAGGCAGTCTAAACGTATACCAAAAAGTCCAGCACGTATAAATGTACAAAGCAAGACGTTAACTAGAAGGGTTTGAGGTACGGATCACTGCAGTGCCAAAATGTAAAGAGTTCTGATGAAATTGGTAAGAACAGGATGAACATTCAGAGGGAAAATGGGCCGGAGATATGAGTAGATAATGCATAAAGGAGGAATTGAAACTTTATTAAATCTACGAAAACTGAACACACACATTCAATGTAACAAATGAGCAGGTTGTAATAAATATACCAGTGAAAGGTGGTTGGTAATATAAGCTTCCTCAACAGATGATGGAAGAGTTGGTCCCCTGCCTATACCAAGGAGGGTTATATAACACTTGATTCTGATTAAGTTAGTCTGTACACAGGAAAATCAATAGCATCAAAACCACCTTATATAAACATGTGTCAGGGCACTGTAGAAATGGCTCAGTGGCTGAGAACACTGGCTGCTCTTAAATAGAAACCAGGCTAAGTTCTCAGCGTTTTCATGACGGTTTCAGGCCCAGAAGATCCAACACCCTTTTCTGGCCTCTGAGGGGTAGCAGGCATACAGGTAATGAACA
Organism: Apodemus sylvaticus; assembly: GCF_947179515.1. Taxonomy (NCBI): domain Eukaryota; kingdom Metazoa; phylum Chordata; class Mammalia; order Rodentia; family Muridae; genus Apodemus; species Apodemus sylvaticus. The sequence continues at coordinate 30,422,287 of NC_067489.1, forward strand.
TACATGCAGGCAAAACACTCACACACATAAAATAAAAGTAAGCAGATATTTTAAATAACTTTGATGGGGGAGTTGGGAGAGCGGAGAGAGCTCTCCATATAGCCCAGGCTAGCCTGTCCAAGTAGCCCTGGCTCAGTCTCCTGAGAACTGAAGATTAGGGTGACAGATTTGTGCTGCCATGACTACCTTGTTTTATTTTAATATAAAAATTAAACCAAAGTAAACCAAATTTTAATATAAAAATTGGCCTTCGATATAGCCAATTATTAAATAAGCTGTACTTCATCCGTGAGATAGCAGGATTAAAGTTTCTAAGGAATTTTAACTAGTAAGACATTTGCTGTAATAACACACAGCACAAGTAAGTTGCCTAACAGGATGTTCTGTGTGCTTTCACCTAAAACATCAAGTCCATTACCAAATATAGCCCATGGGATTAGATTTGTTCTTTTGGTTTTTTTTTTTTTTTTTGACTGTTTTGCAAAGGCATTTGACAATAAATACATACTGCTTTTACCATTGGGAAGAAAGCAATTATCTTTCCCAAGGCACAGGAGAATCATGCGGCACTGTCTCCCACACTGCTGTACCAGATCCGTCAGAGTAAACTTCCTTTGTGTTTGCTCTAACAAGCTCTCCACTAATAAAGATGCTAGGTAAAACTCATCCATCTGCACGATCTGGCCCATTAACCAGATATCCATCCTCCTTAGTCAAGTATTCTCCTTGGCACCTGAATGATGCACCTTATTAAACATTTCTGAACTGGCCAGAATAATCAAATTTTTAAAGGGGTTGAAAAACTTTGGAATTACTAACATACACATACTATCAACAACCTCCAGGGCTCCCAGAAATCCATGGCCAGTGATAGATGAATCTCAAAGACAAGAGCTGTCACCAACTTTACCTATTCCTCCTCAGAATACTAAGACCAGATAGAATTAGGCTAAATTGAATTGGGACACAATTACAGGAAGTGAAATAGAAAGAAAGAAAGAGTGTTGGGGGAGGAAGAATAACGGAACTAGGGGGATTGGTAGAGGGCAGAAGGGAATAGAGCAGACCCAATTTAAGGTTCTGGGGTGACCCGCTGTGCTTGCCTGTCCAGCATATATATAAGGGACTTAACTGGAAAAGACACATGAAGCCATCTCCGTTTCTTTCCCCACAAGCCTCAACTATATCTTTTATTAGCCCCATTTTACAGAAGACAGATCTTTCAAAAGAATCAATAAAACAGTTTACCTAACCTTTACCTGGCAGATTATCAAGGTAGGGAGACATGCCAAGACGCAGATTGCCGGTCTTGAGTTGGTTCTTAGGCAACAGCCCAATGCATACATATTAAAGACCCCTAGTGCACCACAGTGCAGGAAAGTAATTGGAAGCACTCTGGTTTCCGTGACTCATAAACTTTAAGCTCTCTAAGCATCCTTTTGGCTGAGCAGACTTCCTAACCATAGTTTAATAGCAGAAGGCATTTAAAATAACAATCTCAAACGTCTTTTCAACCTCTCCAATTAGAGTGAAATAAAGTATCTCTTAGAACTGGGGCCTGTGCTTGTCCATAGGTGGATAGCTTCTGGGTTTCTGGAATTTTCACTGTGAAGAGAAATGACAATTACTGATACTCTACTGTCATCTTCCTCTCAGATCTCAGGGTATTCCTTAGGATGGTGCAACCTGCCTGCTCACATGGACATCTTGGTTCTTCCTCTTATGGTTTAGCTTGGTTTGTCAGATTGGAAGATCAAATGTCCACATTATCAGCACCAGTTAATGTTGAATAAATCATGGGCTCTATCGTAACTAACCCCCTTACCCATATCTTACATCCTCTTTATAATGGCATTTTCCCTCATATTTTAAAGATTAGAAATAGCTTTTGATCAAAAATCAATTCCTAAGCAACGGTATTTAATGTGTGGTTTTTGGTCTGATCTTGGGGGCCAGCGTCATTGCACCTGAAGACTTGCTTCCGGGTCACCCTTTATTTCTGACTTAAAAGTATATGGAAGACCAAAGTGTGGATGTTTCAGTCCTTCTTAGAAAGGAGAATAAAATACTGAGGTAGAAGGTGGGAGGGACTTGGAAGGAAGAGAGGAGGGAGGGGGGAAAGAAGGGGCAGGATCAGGTATGGGAGGAAACAGAGGTGATATACAGAGAGTCAGGAATTTGAACAGAAGTGTGTAACAATGGGGAATGGGGAAACTGGGGGTAACCAACAGTAAGTCCCAGATGCCAGGAAAGCAAGAAGCTCCCAGGACTCAACAGGGATGAGATTAGCTGAAGTGCCCAACAAAGGGGAGGGAGAATTAACATTATTTGCCCTGACAGAGCATTGATTTTTCTGACTCCCACGTCTATTTTTTCTTAGTTTTACTTAGTTCCTATTTTGCTCCACTTGGTAGTTATCATTCTGTTTTTAATTCTCACTTTGGACCAACCTTTCAGAATCCCACCATTTTGATGTCCTTATGATCCAACCATAGCTAAAACTCTCGACTTACCTGCTGCAACATTTCTACACCTGAGGCTGCTCTGAGAGGAGGCTGGAGCAAGCCCTTGACTCTGTGCCTCTTCCTCAGCATAGTTCTTTTGTATTAGCATCTCCTCCATCTCCTCTTTCTCCTCCTCCTTCTCTTCCTCCTCCTTTCCTTTCTCCTCTTCTTTCTTCTTCTCTTCCTCCTCTTCTTCCTCCTCCTCTTCTCCCTCTTCCTCCTCCTCCTTCCTTTTCTTCTTCTTCTTCTTCTTCTTCTTCTTCTTCTTCTTCTTCTTCTTCTTCTTCTTCTTCTTCTTCTTCTTCTTCTTCTTCTTCTTCCTCTTTTTGGATTTTCAAAACATGGTTTCTATGTGTAGCCTTGGCTGTCCTGGAACTCACTCTATAGATCAGGCTGGCCTCAGACCCACAGAGATCTACCTGCCCCTGCCTCCCAAGTGCTCAGATTTAAGGCATGTGCCACTACTACCTGTCTTCTCTAGTATTCTTAAGTTCCTCAGTCATAATGTACAACTTGTGCATATCATATTATAAATAAATGATGGATAGACAGACAAATGACCGACAGATAAACAGCATGTTCTTTTGTATTAGCTTGCTCCAAAACAGTAATTGGGCCCTACTATTTCCTTTTGACCACTCTGTATTATCTGAATATGAAGATCTCCCTATTAAGCATAAGCATTTGTCTCCCTGAGAAAGAATCAATTACCTTTGCTTGAACTCAGACATACCTGTAGTTCTGGAGACTAAAGTGATAACCTCTTTGCTATGTTGCTACCAGGAAATTAAGGTCAGCTTCAGAGGCCTGAAAGAAATGTCCTTTCACAATAGAATGTATAGCTTACATGCATTATGAGAATTTAAAATTGGTATTGACTCCCTCTTTTAAAAGTAAACAATGTACGCGTATCTCAATCTTTCCCAGATCTAAATTATCAAATTGTGAAATAAGTCTTCCTACCTAGATATCTTATGGATAAATGCGTAGGTTTGAAACATTAAGGGCCATGGAAAACACCATCACAGTCCTAAGCCAGCCCTACTAGCACCACCGAAGGGTGACTGACTGCATGGAAAAGATGGGGTAACATACAACATGCTTGCTTTGGGGCTTCATTCCCACAAGGTTTACATTTGTTATATCTTAGCTGCTACTTCAATACCAACCAGGTGAAGGCAGTACAGGCTAAACAACTGGCCCTTTACATTCTCTTTAGCATGTAAGAGGAAAGACCTAGGGAGATTTCTCCTAGTAGGAATGCTTGTCCATGCTGAGGCAGCCACTGAGGCTTCTCAGACAGGCCCTCCATCAGTTACCCTGAAGTTTCATGGCACCTGCCTCACTATTCATCCTTGTAGGTTAAAGTCCACACAAAGCAAACTATACAACATCCCAGATGTATAGTTTCTTAGTCCTACACTAAATTTCCTAATATACTTTGTGACTACTGCCTAAGGCTTTGTTACTCAAATGCAAATTCAGCTGTTCAGTGTGTTGATGTGGAACTTTTTTCTCTAAAAACATAAAAAGTGAACATTGCTCACTAACAGCACAAGGATTCCCTTAAGAATCCCCATCTTTGCTGTGGTAAGAATTTTTCACACTACCAGTCCCTCCCTCTCACCTCTACTTCCCCCACATCAGAAAAGGGGAGGCCTCCCATGGTTACTAGCCAGCATTGGTATATCAAGTTACAATAAGACTATTCACCTTTCCTACTTAGGAAATGGCCATCTCCTGTAACCAGGCAAGAAAGACTTCCAATGTAGGAATTGGGACACCAACCCAGCCACATAATCTTCAACTCACAATTTGCCCTGCTTGCAAGATGTGCAGGGTGATGGAGCAGAAATTGAGGGAAAGGCCATCCAATGACTAGCTCAACTTGCGACCCACGCCATGAGAGAGAGCCAACCCCTGACACTATTAATGATATTCCGCTATACTTGCAGACAGGAGTCGAGCACAACTGTCATCAGAGAGGCTTCGCCTAGTAACAGATACATTTTTAAATGTTCATCACTACTCACTAGAGGAATGCAAATCAAATCGCAAGGAAATATCACCTTATAAAAAGAAAAGAGACAACAAGTATTGGAAAGGATTTGAAGAAAAGGGAACGATTGGTGGAACACTCCTTGATGGGAATCTGAATTAGCATAAATGGAAAGATATCTTCCAAAGGAAAAGAATAAGTCTTTCAAAAAATATCTCTATTACCATGGTCATTCAGAATATTATTCTTTTTTTTTTAATTTTTTTTATTCAATATAATTTATTTACATTTCAAATGATTTCCCTTTTCTAGCCCCCCCACTCCCCGAAAGTCCCATAAGCCCCCTTCTCTTCCCCTGTCCTCCCACCCACCCCTTCCCACTTCCCCGTTCTGGTTTTGCTGAATACTGTTTCACTGAGTCTTTCCAGAACCAGGGGCCACTCCTCCTTTCTTCTTGTACTTCATTTGATGTGTGGATTATGTTTTGGGTATTCCAGTTTTCTAGGTTAATATCCACTTATTAGTGAGTGCATACCATGATTCACCTTTTGAGTCTGGGTTACCTCACTGAGTATGATATTCTCTAGCTCCATCCATTTGCCTAAGAATTTCATGAATTCGTTGTTTCTAATGGCTGAATAGTACTCCATTGTGTAGATATACCACATTTTTTGCATCCACTCTTCTGTTGAGGGATACCTGGGTTCTTTCCAGCATCTGGCAATTATAAATAGGGCTGCTATGAACATAGTAGAACATGTATCCTTATTACATGGTGGGGAGTCTTCTGGGTATATGCCCAGGAGTGGTATAGCAGGATCTTCTGGAAGTGAGGTGCCCAGTTTTCGGAGGAACCGCCAGACTGATTTCCAGAGTGGTTGTACCAATTTGCAACCCCACCAGCAGTGGAGGAGTGTTCCTCTTTCTCCACACCCTCTCCAACACCTGCTGTCTCCTGAATTTTTAATCTTAGCCATTCTGACTGGTGTAAGATGAAATCTTAGGGTTGTTTTGATTTGCATTTCCCTAATGACTAATGAAGTTGAGCATTTTTTAAGATGCTTCTCCGCCATCCGAAGTTCTTCAGGTGAGAATTCTTTGTTTAACTCTGTACCCCATTTTTAATAGGGTTGTTCGGTTTTCTGGAGTCTAACTTCTTGAGTTCTTTATATATATTGGATATTAGCCCTCTATCTGATGTAGGATTGGTGAAGATCTTTTCCCAATTTGTTGGTTGCCGATTTGTCCTCTTGATGGTGTCCTTTGCCTTACAGAAACTTTGTAATTTTATGAGGTCCCATTTGTCAATTCTTGCTCTTAGAGCATATGCTATTGGTGTTCTGTTCAGAAACTTTCTCCCTGTACCTATGTCCTCAAGGGTCTTCCCCAGTTTCTTTTCTATTAGCTTCAGAGTGTCTGGCTTTATGTGGAGGTCCTTGATCCATTTGGATTTGAGCTTAGTACAAGGAGACAAGGATGGATCAATTCGCATTCTTCTGCATGCTGACCTCCAGTTGAACCAGCACCATTTGTTGAAAAGGCTATCTTTTTTCCATTGGATGTTTTCAGCCTCTTTGTCGAGGATCAAGTGGCCATAGGTGTGTGGGTTCATTTCTGGATCTTCAATCCTGTTCCATTGATCCTCCTGCCTGTCACTGTACCAATACCATGCAGTTTTTAACACTATTGCTCTGTAGTATTGCTTGAGGTCAGGGATACTGATTCCCCCAGATTTCCTTTTGTTGCTGAGAATAGTTTTAGCTATCCTGGGTTTTTTGTTGTTCCAGATGAATTTGATAATTGCTCTTTCTAACTCTGTGAAGAATTGAGTTGGGATTTTGATGGGTATTGCATTGAATCTGTATAGTGCTTTAGGCAAAATGGCCATTTTAACTATATTGATTCTACCGATCCATGAGCATGGGAGGTTTTCCCATTTTTTGAGGTCTTCTTCCATTTCCTTCTTCAGAGTCTTGAAGTTCTTGTCATACAGATCTTTCACATGTTTGGTAAGAGTCACCCCAAGATACTTTATACTGTTTGAGGCTATTGTGAAGGGGGTCATTTCCCTAATTTCTTTCTCAGCCTGCTTATCCTTTGAGTATAGGAAGGCCACTGATTTGCTTGAGTTGATTTTATAACCTGCCACTTTGCTGAAGTTGTTTATCAGCTGTAGGAGCTCTCTAGTGGAGTTCTTTGGGTCACTTAGGTAGACGATCATGTCGTCTGCAAATAATGATAGTTTGACTTCTTCCTTTCCAATTTGTATCCCTTTGACCTCCTTATGTTGTCGAATTGCCCGAGCTAGTACCTCAAGTACAATATTGAAAAGATAAGGAGAAAGGGGGCAGCCTTGTCTGGTCCCTGATTTCAGTGGGATTGCTTCAAGTTTCTCTCCATTTAGTTTGATGCTGGCTACCGGTTTGCTGTATATTGCTTTTACTATGTTTAGGTATGGGCCTTGAATTCCTGTTCTCTCCAAGACTTTAAGCATGAAAGAAAGGATGCTGAATTTTGTCAAATGCTTTTTCAGCATCCAATGAAATGACCATGTGGTTTTGTTCTTTGAGTTTGTTTATGTAGTGGATTGTATTGATGGATTTCCGTATATTGAACCAACCCTGCATTCCCGGGATAAAGCCTACTTGATCATGGTGGATGATCGTTTTGATGTGTTCTTGGATTCGGTTGGCAAGAATTTTATTGAGTATTTTTGCATCGATGTTCATAAGGGAAATTGGTCTGAAGTTCTCTTTCTTTGTTGGATCTTTGTGTGGCTTTGGTATCAGCGTAATTGTGGCTTCGTAGAAGGAATTGGGTAGTGTTCCTTCTGTTTCTATTTTGTGGAATAGTTTGAAGAGTATTGGTGTTAACTCTTCTTTGAAGGTCTGGTAGAATTCTGCACTGAAGCCATCTGGTCCTGTGCTTTTTTTGGTTGGAAGACTTTCTATGACTCCTTCTATTTCTTTAGGCATTATGGGACTGTTTAGATGGTCTAGTTGGTCCTGATTTAATTTTGGTATTTGGTATCTGTCAAGGAAATTGTCCATTTCCTCCAGATTCTCCAGTTGTGTTGAGTACAGGCTCTTGTAGTAGGATCTGATGATTTTTTGGATTTCCTCAGTTTCCATTGTTATATCTCCCTTTTCATTTCTAAGTTTGTTAATTTGGATACTTTCTCTGTGCCCTTTGGTCAGTCTGGCTAAGGGTTTATCTATCTTGTTGATTTTCTCAAAGAACCAGCTCCTGGTTTTGTTGATTTTTTGTATGGTTCTCTTTGTTTCTACATGATTGATTTCGGCCCTGAGTTTGATGATTTCCTGCCTTCTACTCCTCCTGGGCGAAGTAGCTTCTTTTTGTTCTAGGGCTTTCAGGTGTGTCATTAAGCTGGTAATGTATGCTCTCTCCATTTTCTTTTTGGAGGCACTTAGGGCTATGAGTTTTCCTCTTAGCACTGCTTTCATTGTGTCCCATAGATTTGGGTATGTTGTGTTTTCATTTTCATTGTGTTCTAAAAAGTCTTTAATTTCTTTCTTTATTTCTTCCTTGACCAAGGTATCATTGAGTAGAGTATTGTTAAGTTTCCACGTGTATGTGGGTTTTCTGTTGTTTCTGTTGCTATTGAAGACCACTTTTACTCCATAGTGATCAGATAGGAGGCATGGGATTAGTTCTATCTTCTTATATTTGTTGAGGTCTGTCTTGTGACCAATTATATGGTCGATTTTGGAGAAGGTACCATGAGGTGCTGAGAAATAGGTATATTCTTTTGTTTTAGGATAGAATGTTCTATATATATATCTGTTAAATCTAATTGGTCCAAAGCTTCAATTAGTTTCATTGTGTCCCTGTTTAGTTTCTGTTTTCCTGATCGGTCCATTGAGGAAAGTGCAGTGTTGAAGTCACCCACAATTATTGTGTTAGGTGCAATGTGTGCTTTTAGTTTTAATAAAGTTTCTTTTACGAAAGAGGGTGCCCTTGCATTTGGGGCATAGATGTTCAGGATTGACAGTTCTTCTTTTTGTATTTTTCCTTTGACCAGCAAGAAGTGTCCCTCAGGGTCTCTTTTGATGACTTTGGGTTGAAAGTCAATTTTATCTGATATTAATTTTTTTTTTTTTTTTGTACTTTTGTTTTTATTATTCGATATAATTTATTTACATTTCAAATGATTTCCCCTTTTCTAGCCCCCCCACTCCCCGAAAGTCCCGCAAGCCCCCTTCTCTTCCCCTGTCCTCCCACCCACCCCTTCCCACTTCCCCGTTCTGGTTTTGCTGAATACTGTTTCACTGAGTCTTTCCAGAACCAGGGGCCACTCCTCCTTTCTTCTTGTACCTCATTTGATGTGTGGATTATGTTTTGGGTATTCCAGTTTTCTAGGTTAATATCCACTTATTAGTGAGTGCATACCATGATTCACCTTTTGAGTCTGGGTTACCTCACTTAGTATGATATTCTCTAGCTCCATCCATTTGCCTAAGAATTTCATGAATTCATTGTTTCTAATGGCTGAATAGTACTCCATTGTGTAGATATACCACATTTTTTGCATCCACTCTTCTGTTGAGGGATACCTGGGTTCTTTCCAGCATCTGGCAATTACAAATAGGGCTGCTATGAACATAGTAGAACATGTATCCTTATTACATGGTGGGGAGTCTTCTGGGTATATGCCCAGGAGTGGTATAGCAGGATCTTCTGGAAGTAAGGTGCCCAGTTTTCGGAGGAACCGCCAGACTGATTTCCAGAGTGGTTGTACCAATTTGCAACCCCACCAGCAGTGGAGGAGTGTTCCTCTTTCTCCACACCCTCTCCAACACCTGCTGTCTCCTGAATTTTTAATCTTACCCATTCTGACTGGTGTAAGATGAAATCTTAGGGTTGTTTTGATTTGCATTTCCCTAATGACTAATGAAGTTGAGCATTTTTTAAGATGCTTCTCCGCCATCCGAAGTTCTTCAGGTGAGAATTCTTTGTTTAACTCTGTACCCCATTTTTTAATAGGGTTGTTTGGTTTTCTGGGGTCTAACTTCTTGAGTTCTTTATATATATTGGATATTAGCCCTCTATCTGATGTAGGATTGGTGAAGATCTTTTCCCAATTTGTTGGTTGCCGATTTGTCCTCTTGATGGTGTCCTTTGCCTTACAGAAACTTTGTAATTTTATGAGGTCCCATTTGTCAATTCTTGCTCTTAGAGCATACGCTATTGGTGTTCTGTTCAGAAACTTTCTCCCTGTACCGATGTCCTCAAGGGTCTTCCCCAGTTTTTTTTCTATTAGCTTCAGAGTGTCTGGCTTTATGTGGAGGTCCTTGATCCATTTGGATTTGAGCTTAGTACAAGGAGACAAGGATGGATCAATTCGCATTCTTCTGCATGCTGACCTCCAGTTGAACCAGCACCATTTGTTGAAAAGGCTATCTTTTTTCCATTGGATGTTTTCAGCCTCTTTGTCGAGGATCAAGTGGCCATAGGTGTGTGGGTTCATTTCTGGATCTTCAATCCTGTTCCATTGATCTTCCTGTCTGTCACTGTACCAATACCATGCAGTTTTTAACACTATTGCTCTGTAGTATTGCTTGAGGTCAGGGATACTGATTCCCCCAGATTTCCTTTTGTTGCTGAGAATAGTTTTAGCTATCCTGGGTTTTTTGTTGTTCCAGATGAATTTGATAATTGCTCTTTCTAGCTCTGTGAAGAATTGAGTTGGGATTTTGATGGGTATTGCATTGAATCTGTATAGTGCTTTAGGCAAAATGGCCATTTTAACTATATTGATTCTGCCGATCCATGAGCATGGGAGGTTTTCCCATTTTTTGAGGTCTTCTTCCATTTCCTTCTTCAGAGTCTTGAAGTTCTTGTCATACAGATCTTTCACATGTTTGGTAAGAGTCACCCCAAGATACTTTATACTGTTTGTGGCTATTGTGAAGGGGGTCATTTCCCTAATTTCTTTCTCAGCCTGCTTATCCTTTGAGTATAGGAAGGCCACTGATTTGCTTGAGTTGACTTTATAACCTGCCACTTTGCTGAAGTTGTTTATCAGCTGTAGGAGCTCTCTAGTGGAGTTCTTTGGGTCACTTAGGTAGACGATCATGTCGTCTGCAAATAATGATAGTTTGACTTCTTCCTTTCCAATTTGTATCCCTTTGACCTCCTTATGTTGTCGAATTGCCCGAGCTAGTACCTCAAGTACAATATTGAAAAGATAAGGAGAAAGGGGGCAGCCTTGTCTGGTCCCTGATTTCAGTGGGATTGCTTCAAGTTTCTCTCCATTTAGTTTGATGCTGGCTACCGGTTTGCTGTATATTGCTTTTACTATGTTTAGGTATGGGCCTTGAATTCCTGTTCTCTCCAAGACTTTAAGCATGAAGGGATGCTGAATTTTGTCAAATGCTTTTTCAGCATCCAATGAAATGACCATGTGGTTTTGTTCTTTGAGTTTGTTTATGTAGTGGATTGTATTGATGGATTTCCGTATATTGAACCAACCCTGCATTCCTGGGATAAAGCCTACTTGATCATGGTGGATGATCGTTTTGATGTGTTCTTGGATTCGGTTGGCAAGAATTTTATTGAGTATTTTTGCATCGATGTTCATAAGGGAAATTGGTCTGAAGTTCTCTTTCTTTGTTGGATCTTTGTGTGGCTTTGGTATCAGCGTAATTGTGGCTTCGTAGAAGGAATTGGGTAGTGTTCCTTCTGTTTCTATTTTGTGGAATAGTTTGAAGAGTATTGGTGTTAACTCTTCTTTGAAGGTCTGGTAGAATTCTGCACTGAAGCCATCTGGTCCTGTGCTTTTTTTGGTTGGAAGACTTTCTATGACTCCTTCTATTTCTTTAGGCATTATGGGACTGTTTAGATGGTCTAGTTGGTCCTGATTTAATTTTGGTATTTGGTATCTGTCAAGGAAATTGTCCATTTCCTCCAGATTCTCCAGTTGTGTTGAGTATAGGCTCTTGTAGTAGGATCTGATGATTTTTTGGATTTCCTCAGTTTCCGTTGTTATATCTCCCTTTTCATTTCTAAGTTTGTTAATTTGGATACTTTCTCTGTGCCCTTTGGTCATTCTGGCTAAGGGTTTATCTATCTTGTTGATTTTCTCAAAGAACCAGCTCCTGGTATTGTTGATTTTTTGTATGGTTCTCTTTGTTTCTACTTGATTGATTTCGGCCCTGAGTTTGATGATTTCCTGCCTTCTACTCCTCCTGGGCGAAATAGCTTCTTTTTGTTCCAGGGCTCTCAGGTGTGTCATTAAGCTGGTAATGTATGCTCTCTCCATTTTCTTTTTGGAGGCACTCAGGGCTATGAGTTTTCCTCTTAGCACTGCTTTCATTGTGTCCCATAGATTTGGGTATGTTGTGTTTTCATTTTCATTGTGTTCTAAAAAGTCTTTAATTTCTTTCTTTATTTCTTCCTTGACCAAGGTATCATTGAGTAGAGTATTGTTCAGTTTCCACGTGTATGTGGGCTTTCTGTTGTTTCTGTTGCTATTGAAGACCACTTTTACTCCATAGTGATCAGATAGGAGGCATGGGATTAGTTCGATCTTCTTATATTTGTTGAGGTCTGTCTTGTGACCAATTATATGGTCGATTTTGGAGAAGGTACCATGAGGTGCTGAGAAAAAGGTATATTCTTTTGTTTTAGGATAGAATGTTCTATATATATCTGTTAAATCTAATTGGTCCAAAGCTTCAATTAGTTTCATTGTGTCCCTGTTTAGTTTCTGTTTTCCTGATCGGTCCATTGAGGAAAGTGCAGTGTTGAAGTCACCCACAATTATTGTGTTAGGTGCAATGTGTGCTTTTAGTTTTAATAAAGTTTCTTTTACAAAAGAGGGTGCCCTTACATTTGGGGCATAGATGTTCAGGATTGTCAGTTCTTCTTTTTGTATTTTTCCTTTGACCAGCAAGAAGTGTCCCTCAGGGTCTCTTTTGATGACTTTGGGTTGAAAGTCAATTTTATCTGATATTAAAATGGCTACTCCAGCTTGTTTCCTGAGACCATTTGCTTGTAAAATTGTCTTCCAGCCTTTTACTCTAAGGTAGTGTTTGTCTTTGACCCTGAGGTGTGTTTCCTGTAAGCAGCAAAATGTAGGGTCCTGTTTACGTATCCATTCAGTTAGTCTGTGTCTTTTTATTGGGGCATTAAGTCCATTGATGTTAAGAGATATTAAGGAATAGTGATTGTTACTTCCTATCATTTTTGACGTTATTTTTTAAATTTGAATGCTTAACTTCTTTTGGGTTTGATGAAAGGTTACTATCTTGCTTTTTCCAGGGTGAAGTTTCCCTCCTTGTATTGGTGTTGTCCTTCTATTATCCTTTTTAGGGCCGGGTTTGTGGATAGATATTGGGTAAACTTGGTTTTGTCATGAAATATCTTAGTTTCTCCATCTATGGTGATTGAGAGTTTTGCTGGATATAGTAGTTTTGGTTGGCATTTGTGTTCTCTTAGAGTCTGCATGAGATCTGCCCAGGACCTTCTAGCCTTCATAGTCTCAGGTGAAAAGTCTGCTGTGATTCTGATAGGTCTTCCTTTATATGTTACTTGGCCTTTTTCTCTTACTGCCTTTAGTATTCTTTCTTTGTTTAGAACATTTGGTGTTTTGATTATTATGTGACGGGAAGTATTTCTGTTCTGGTCCAGTCTGTTTGGAGTTCTGTAGGCTTCTTGTATATTCATGGGCATCTCTCTCTTTAGGTTAGGGAAGTTTTCTTCCATAATTTTATTGAAGATATTTGCTGGCCCTTTAAGTTGTAAATCTTCACTCTCATCTATGCCTATAATCCTTAGGTTTGGTCTTCTCATTGTGTCCTGGATTTCCTGGATATTTTGGGTTACAAGCTTTTTGCATTTTGCATTTTCTTTAACTGTTGAGTCCATGGTTTCTATGGAATCTTCAGCATCTGAGATTCTTTCTTCTATCTCTTGTATTCTGTTGTTGATATTTGTATCTCTGTCCCCTGATTTCTTCCCAAGGCTTTCTATCTCCAAAGTTGTCTCCCTTTGAGTTTTCTTAGTTGTTTCTACTTCTGATTTTAGATCCTGGATGGTTTTGCTTAGCTCCTTCACTTGCATGTTTGTGTTTTCCTGTAATTCTTTAAGAGATTTTTGTGTTTCCTCTTTCATGAGCTCAGCCTGTTGACCAAAGTTCTCCTGTATTTCTTTAAGAGATTTTTGTGTTTCGTCTTTCATGACCTCAGCCTGTTGAGCAAAGTTCTCCTGTATTTCTTTAAGTGTTTTTTGCATTTCCTCCTTGTTGGCTTTTGTATTCTCCTGGATTTCTTTCAATGATTTTTGTGTTTCCCTTGCAAGGGCTTCTAACTTTTGATCCATTTTCTCCTGAATTTCTTTAAGTGTGTCCTTCATGTGTTCCTGTACCAGCATCATGACCAGTGATTTTAAATCCAAATCTTGTTTTACTGGTGTGATGGGGTATCCAGGACATGTTGGTAGAGGAGAATTGGGTTCAGATGTTGCCATATTGCCTTGATTTCTGTTAGTGACGTTCCTGCGTTTGCCTTTTGCCATCTAGTTCTCACTGGTGTTAGTTTTTCTTGTCAGTGCTGGACTCACCAGTGCAAGCTGCCCCTTCCCAGTTGGCCTCTGGTGCACAGCTTACCTCCTGCGCTGCTTGTAGACAGGGTGCTGCTGCCCAGGCTGTTCAGATCCCAAAGCAGGCACCCGAAGGCTCCCGCTGGGGCCCGCTGGATTCACTGGAGCACACTGACTTCTCCCAGCTGGCCGCCCGGAAACCCAGCTAGCCACTTGCAGGACTTGGAGATGTGGTGTTGCCGCCCAGGCTGATCTGGGCAGCAGAACTCCCAACCGGGTTGGTGCACACAAGGCTAGCCTAGCTGCTCAGGCCCTGAGTCTAGGCAAAAGCCTGGCAGGCCAGTGTTGGTGCAAAGCTCCCCTCAGCTGTGGGTGTTAATTGGGTGTGTCAGGTGGCTAGGATGGTGGCATGCGCGAGTTCCCTGAGAGTGCTGGGAGAGTCTGCTGGGCTAACAACCTCCTGGCTGGGTCAGCACACAGATGGCCCAACGAGCAGCCCAGGGCCTGGGGGCAGTCCAGGGCCTGACCGTCTGAGACCCTTGCTATGTCCTCCTTGGACTAT